>NC_079901.1:7808525-7813671 GCF_024868665.1 Triplophysa rosa
TCTTCAAACTTTGGGAACCGAATGAGGGGGCAGCGAGCAGCTACAGAATTTGAATCGGGGTCATTCGGAGTCCCCGGGGCCGTTCGGGGGTCTCTGTACGATAGCCACCTATGAGAGAAATAGGATATGTTGCAGGTGTCAGAGGCTCCCATACGGGCCGCGGAGGCCCCAGGAGCCCAAAAAATTACAGAAAGTTGCGTCACGTGACTCTGGACGTCATACCGATAGGGCTTGGTCGGGAAGTGAACTTAAATATTTTTTCTTATTTTACATACATCTCCCTGCCTCTAGTGGTTCTCTATGGGCCGCAAACCCCCTCGCGCGTTCGCTCGGGTATCCGACATCTTTCTGACAGATACCTCCCCTAAGCATGAACGAGCAAGGTCACGAAGGACGCCCGGCTCCTCTAGGGGCCGCCACGGCCGTGAGGGAGAGAAAAAAGAAAGAAGGGCGGCGAGCGAGACGTTTTGGCTTCTTTCGGATGTCGCGCCACGCATAGGCAGCAAGGGGCAGCAAACTACCAACTCTAGGCGCTCCGCGGACGCAAGGGTGGCGAGCGAGACATTTTGGCATCTTTTGGATGTCGCGCCACGCATAGGCAGCAAGGGGCAGCAAACTACCAACTCTAGGCGCTCTGCGGACGCAAGGGTGGCGAGCGAGACATTTTGGCATCTTTTGGATGTCGCGCCACGCATAGGCAGCAAGGGGCAGCAAACTAGCAAGTCTAGGCGCGCGCTGCGGACGTGAGGAAGACTATGGCAGAGTTAGGTGGTCAGGGGGAAGCGAAAGGCTCCTCGTGCACGCAGTGATGAAGATTAGGTGGTGAGGGGATGAGTAGGCACTTTGTGGCGCGAGGGTCCACGCTCGCAGCACTTTGCCACCCCTTGTGGTGTCCGTACGATGCCTCTCCGGAAAAACGGCCCGTAAACTCCGATAAGGGAAAAAAGTCCCAATCATAATAAGAGTGAGCGAGAATTTGGCGTACAATTCAGGTATACGAGCCCTTCGTCTGCCTAGTCGACCGATGGCAATCTATATGAATGGACAATTGTCCACGATTTACCTAACTTCCCTTGCATAAGGAAGACACAGATGTAATAAGATAGAAATGATTAACAAAGGATATACAAGAAACCTAACAACTACTAAATACTACTGTATTGCTAAAGGATAGTAATGTTTGGAAGTAAATTGCATAGAATAGACAATATAGGTGACTGACGAATGGTAGTTCTGGTTGTTCTGTTTTCTAATAAAATGAATACCTTAGGTCTAATAAACAAATAATTTAAGAATTATCTGTTAAACATATGATAGTCAGTAATGCAAGATCAAAGGTAACACAGATAAACATAAACTGATATAATACACTAATGTCAAGGTCTCCAGAAAGAGGTTTGGTTAGTGATACCTCTCTTTTAACAGAGCAAACCTCTCCCGTGAGCTGCCAAAATATAGGCAGCATATCACATGCCCCACCAGAGATAGCAACATTCTGGATCACTGTTACACCACAATACGGGATGCATACCACTCTGTTCCCAGAGCAGCTCTGGGTCTCTCTGATCATTGCCTGGTTCATCTTCTTCCGACCTACAGACATGAGCTTAAATCTGCCAAGCCTGTAGCAAGAACAGCAAAGAGATGGAGCAGCGAAACAGAGTGGGCCTTACAAGCCTGTTTTGACTGCACGGATTGGAGTGTCTTTGAAGCTGCAGCCACTGATCTGGATGAGTTAACTGACACAGTGACATCCTACATCAGCTTCTGTGAGGACATGTGTATTCCCACCAGGACTCACTTAACATACAACGATGACAAACCATGGTTTACAATGAAACTGAGACAGCTTCGTCAGGCCAAAGAAGATGCTTACAGAAGTGGGGACAAAGTCTTGTATAATCAGGCCAAAAACACACTGACAAAGGAGATAAGAGCAGCTAAGAGAAGCTACTCTGAAAAGCTGAAGAACCAGTTTTCAGCCAACGACTCTGCATCAGTGTGGAAAGGCCTGAAAGACAATACCAACTACAAGCCATCATCCCCTCAGTCTGTGGGTAATCAACGACTGGCTGACGACCTGAACGACTTCTATTGTCGTTTTGAAATGCAGAGTCTCACCCTCCACACCCGCCCTGACCCTATCTCTGCTATACCATTAACACCTCCTCTTGACACTCAACCTGCACTTAAGATCTGCGAAGAGGATGTGTGCCAGCTATTCCGCAAACAAAAGATCAGAAAAAGATTTCAGATAAGGAAAAGATTGCATTTGGCAATCCACCATTCCAGTCCTGTGATTGGCTGTTGATGTCAGAGGGGGCTCACTCACCATTCCTCCTCTGTAAGAAACTAATTTGCATAGGATAAAGTATGACATTGACATGTGACTTTTGTGGTTTACCTATCCATATTTCACTTCCCAAACCACTTTCAAAATACCTTTTGCATTGAATTGAATGTATAGAGTACAAACATGACATTAAAATGTTAAACTAGCAACAAGCCCAACCTCATTTGAAAAAAAAAGAAAATTTGACTTCTATTCGACTAATAGAAATAACCCCAAAACTTATTATTAGGTCACACAGGTTAACTTCTCTTATACATGGGTAGGCAGGAAACGTAGGTAACGTATAAAAATACAAAATATATTAACAGTGAATTCAAGGAGGTAGAGAAATCACTTAAAATAGTCTCAATGATACAATGCCAACCCTGGCAGCTCTCTCTCGCTCTCTCCGGTGACACTTCAATAAAAAAATCAAAATACACAACACAAATTACATACACAACAAGAATTCACACAAAAAGAAAATTACAACCACAGAGAAAACACATTACATAAGGACAACTTTACACAGCTCAAAAATAAACAAAAACAAACTACGACCTACAGGGCTGCCCTTATCAAAAAGAAGTATACTTGAAGTTAATTTTTTAAGTATACTCAAGTAAAGTTCAAGCATATTTTTATGTATTAAGTATATGTAAGTATGTAATATCAATGGACTAGTAGTATGCTTGGAAGCGTACTAATTGAATACCGTTTGGGACTAAATTTGCCCACTTTTAAGTTTATAAAAGTATACTTTTAAGTGTACTTTAAGTGTAACAGTAGTAAACTTTAGTAAAGTTTACAATTAAATGAGTCGTTCACTTTCAAAATCAATTTACTCACCCCCTTGTCATCCAAGATGTTTATGTATTTGTTTCTTTAGTTGAAAAGAAATTAATGTTTTTGATGAAAACATTCCAGTATTTTTCTACATATAGTGGACTTCAATGGACTCCAAATGGTTGAAGGTCAAAATTACAGTTTCAGTGCAGCTTCAAAGGGCTTTAAACGATACCATACGATGAATAAGGGACTTATCTAGTGAAACGATCGGCCATTTAAAACAAAAAAAAATGTATATGCTTTATAAACAAAAAATGCTCGCCTTGCTCTGTCCTGAGGAGCGCGTTCATGACTTCACAAAATACGTAATTACGTTGAAAAGGTCACGCTTGACGTAGGTCGGAAGTACCGAGTCAGTGTTTACAAGTTGAACGTGCAAATTTTCAACGTAATTACATATTACGTGAATTCATGAACGCACATCGCAGAACAGAGCAAGGCGAGCATTTGTGTTTATAAAGCATATACATTTTTTTTTTTTTAGAAAATGACAGATCGTTTCACTAGATAAGACCCTTATTCATCGCCTGGTATCGTTTAAAGCCCTTTTGAAGCTGCACTGAAACTGTCATTTTGACCTTCAACCGTTTGGAGTCCATTGAAGTAATGTTACGAGCGCACGTGAACCGAGGACTTAAAATATATGGAGCAATCTGGCAAAGCGTAAGTTTATTTAATAACACATAAATCGTATTGAATTATGCATGGATCATATAGTTTCTGTAAAATGCTGATGAAGATTAATTATTCACTTTTTATCTTTAAGACTTAAAATGTCATAGTTTGCTGCACTACACTTTGCCTATTTGGGTGCTTTAGTTGCAAAACTGTAAAATGTAAGAAACGTGTCAGATCATGACGTGATGTGTTAACTGACAGAAGTTATGATTACTGGTTTTGGTTTATATTTGAATATGCCGAGTGTATTTTCATCCCAGCCGGTCGGGATGATACTAGAGTCTAGACTTGACGCGTTTTGGCAGGGCGAGTGAACCGGTAGGTGAACTCTAGAGTTTATATGTATGTGCGAGTGTTTTATACATGTGTATGTATGCAGAGTTTGTATGTATGGGCGAGTGTTTTATACATGTGTATGTACGCAGAGTTTATATGTATGTGCGAGTGTTTTATACATGTGTATGTATGCAGAGTTTGTATGTATGTGCGAGTGTTTCATAGATGTGTATGTACGCAGAGCTTGTATGTATGTGCGAGTATTGTATAGGTGTGTTTGCATGCATCGAGTTTATATGTATGCGCGAAAAAGTTTACATGCATGCATTACTAACATAAGATGTATTGGTATGGATTTCACATTAGTGCGCACGTTTTTCATATGTGTTTGCTTGAACATCCAATAGTATAGCAATGTATGTCACGGTCCCACCGTCTTGTTTATGAAATTCTAGTCGTGTGGTGGGATCGGGACAGAGTTCTTGGGTTTTATGTGGGAAGACCATGAGATGTTTATGCCTCTCATGTGTTTTTCCAGTGTCTCGTCTCTGTTCCCGCCATCTCGTTTCCTCGTTATCCTTCCCTGAGTGTTTAATGTCCCACACCTGCCCCATGTCGTTATCCCTCGTTTGTGTTCCTATATATACCCTCATGTTTCTTTGTCCTGTGCTCGTGGATTGTTCTTATGTACCGTGTTCATGCCTGTCGTCTTGATTCCGTGCCTTGTCCAGTGTTCCTGTTTCCAGCCTTGTCCTTGTTCCGTGAGTCTTGTGGTCTACCCTGTTGTGTTTTTACGATTGTGGTGCAGAGAAGAACCCAAGCGCAGGCAGGCAGTGAAGGGGTTAACAGAAAATATTTATTACAAAAACACACAAAACAAAACCCACGAGGGGGTATAAAACAGGAACTAAACTAAGAAACAAACTTGAAATAAAAGACTTCCCACGAGGGGGCAAAATGAAAACAAGAACACTAAACTAAACTAAAGGACACGACCAAACGTCTTAAATC
>NC_079901.1:7814243-7827679 GCF_024868665.1 Triplophysa rosa
ACGCACAAATACTCTCAACTAAATTAAATGACAACAACAAAGACAAAATGTGTACATTGTGAGTTCTGCACGAGAGGAATAAAGTACAAAATCAAAATCTCAAGTTAATGTTATCATTTCATGGGTAACATTAAAGTCAAACACTAGGAATTAAGAAGATTAAAGACAACATGGACAAAGATTCAGAAACAAATACCACTCCTGAGCAACAACAAATGGGTCTCAAACGTCAACGTGGAGTGGCAAAGGCTGCTGTGACACATTTGATGACACAGATTACAACCGCTATGGACTGTAACCAGCCCAAAGAGGTGGAAATAAAACTTGTTGCTTTGGATGAGGCTGTTAAGCGGTTTCATGAGATTCATGACACATGCCATAAAACATTAGAAGATGATGATGATCTTGATGCTTCTAAGGGCTATTTAAAATCAGTCCTGCGTGATGTTCAAGACTTGCAGCATACAGTCTTGAGCTGGCTGGAGGACTTTAAGCCAGCAATGGAGGATCCAAGTCTAGAATCTACAGATTAATTTCCAAGAGGAAGAGCCAATGCTTGATGACGCTGCTTACTTTCCAATGTCTTCTGTAGAACAGCTATCTACCCAGCTTCAACGGCTACAAAATCTGAGACAGAAAGAAAATAAAGAGTTTTCCATGCTTATTGCTCAACAGGAAGAACGTCTGCGTGAAGAGTTTAAATTACAACTTCAGCAAGCCGAATTTGAAATGGAGGGACTGAAAGGCTTACTGAAACTCAAAGATGCTGAGCTGAAGGAAAATCGTCGAAAGGCTGAGTTAACAACAATAAATAAAGAGACTCCTGTCTCAGGTAACCCATCCCTTAACTTTCGTCCATCACTTTCTACAGTGAACGAGAATTCTTTATGCCAACTACTAGATCTGTCAAGGCAACAATATCAGTCACACATCGATTCCATGCACCTACCACCTGTTGACATCATCAAGTTTGATGGAGAACCCTTTAAGTACTGGCAGTTCATGAGATTGTTCTACTCTGTGATAGATAAAGACACCGTGCCAGATCAAGAGACACTCACTCGCCTGCATCAGTATACTGTCGGCCAAGCTAGAGATGCTATCTCACATTGCTTGTACAACCCCAACTCTAGCCTGGGCTATGCGGTAGCCATGGCTATTCTGAAAAGACGTTTTGGCAATCCATATGCAATATCACAAGCATGGGTTGACAAGGTGCTTAATTACAAAGACATTAAAGACAACAAGCAGTTGCAAAGCTTTGCTGACATTCTGTGCAGCTGCAGAGACACCTTAAAGGCAATGAAGTGTGAGGAAGAGCTGAATGGTGGACGCACATTGCTACAAATTGTAGAAAAGCTACCTGAAGACATAAAGAAAAGATGGCTCACTAAAAACTACGAGATCATCAAGTCTGGCCGCTTGCCAAAGTTGGATGACATAGTCAGTCTTGTTGAATCAGAAGCTGCTAAGAGGGCAGATCCTATCTTCGGGAATCTTCTTAGCCCTGCCAGTCGAAATTCTCCAACAAGTTTTAAACCAAGTACTAAGTCAAGTTTCAATAAGAAAAGGCAGTCATTCGCAACAGTATCAGTTACTAATGAATCCACCACATCCTCCACACCAAAGACAACATCAAGATTTAAGTGTCCAAAGTGCACTGAAGGACATTTTCTGAACCAATGTCAAGCTTTTAGAGCTCTGTCTGTTCAAGAATGTTTGGTCTTTGTTCAACAAAAGCAACTCTGTCTGAACTGTTTCATGAAAGGTCATCGCAGCACAGTCTGTACTCGCAGCTGGGTGTGCAAGGTGCCTGGATGTGGGAAAAAACACAACAGTTGGCTGCACTCCGCCATTGTATCTTCTAATAATGACAAAACCCAATCTACTAATCAAGCTACTGAAGATGAGCCAGCTGCTGACCTGCCACAAGCCATTCAAGCACATGCCACCAGAAAGTACATTGAAGCCAGTCAAAGGAAGATTGCACTTCCTATCTTGCCAGTAGTGGTTTCAGACAGACACAACCGATTCTCTATGAATGTCTTTGCTTTGCTTGACAGTGGCTCCAATGGGACCTTTGCTTCTAAGATGCTAGTTCATGCTCTTAAGCTAGAGTCACGTTAAATGTACATTAAACTGAACACCATGGAGACCAAAAATCTTAACTTAGTCACTCTAGCAGTGGACCTACGAGTTGAAGATGCTCATCAAAGGAACTCTTACCTGATGAAGGGAGTGCTGTGTCGGGATCACCTGAACATAAGTCTCGACAATCTAGTCACACAGCATGAGGTGTTCCAGTGGCAGCACTTGAGGGAAATTGTGGATGAAATCAGTTTACCTGATGTTGATTTAGCCGATGAAGTTCACCTGCTGATAGGTCTAGACCAACCAGACATACTTGCTCCTCGTGAGACACGTTGTGGTGAGTCAGGAGAGCCTTACGCAATTCTGACTGGCTTGGGGTGGACACTCCATGGGCCAGTAGCTGACGGTTCAACATCTATCTCTGCCAATTTCGTTCAAGCTGACCACTCTCTACAACAAGCTGTTGAAAGATTTTGGAAACTGGATGATCCGGTGCATGTGAACAATGACTCATTGTCAGTAGTTGACGAGCAAGTTGTGGATCTATGGAACAAGCAGTCAGTCAAAGAAGATGGTCACTACCAATCCTTTTCAAAGAACATCTACCACGATTGCCTAATAACTACACAATGGCCAAACATCGATTGGACCTTCTAGGAAAGAGGCTAAAGAAAGACCCGACTTTGCATCAGAAGTATACAGACGGTATCAAAGACTCTTTGCTGAAAGTATATGCAGAAGAGGTCATTGACATTAACAGAGAAGATGGTTGCGTGTGGTACCTGCCACATCATCCAGTGCTACATCCACGCAAGCCAGAGAAGGTTCGTATTGTATTCGATTGTGCAGGACGGTACCAAGGTACTTCGTTGAATGACCATGTTCACCAAGGCCCAGACCTTACCAATAAGCTACTAGGAGTTCTTCTCAAGTTTAGGCAAGAACCTGTTGCCTTGAATGCGGACATCGAGAGCATGTTTTATCAAGTCCGTGTGCCATCTGATGAAAGAGATGTGCTTCGCTTCCTGTGGTGGGAAGATAACGACCCGGACAAACCACCTAAACATTATCGTATGACGGCTCACCTTTTTGGAGGTGTCTGGAGTCCTAGTGCTGCCAATTTTGCCCTGCAACAAGTAGCTGAAGACAACCGTGGAAACTTCTCCAAGGTCGCTGTGGATACAGTAAGGTTGAATTTCTATGTCGACGATTGTCTTAAGTCTGTAGCAACAGAGGAGGTTGCCATCAAACTTGCTTCTGAACTCAGGGAACTGCTCACATGTGGAGGCTTTAGATTAACCAAGTGGTTAAGCAATTCTAAGGAAGTGATGAGATCAATACCAGCTGAGGACTGGGCAAAATCATTGCATGAGGTAAACCTTGACCAAGAGGATTTGCCATTTGAACGAACACTGGGCGTTCTTTGGGATGTGGAAAGAGACTGCTTCACATTCGACATCAAGGCAGTGGACAAACCTACAACAAAGAGAGGAGTATTGAGCACTACCAGTTCCATCTATGATCCTTTAGGATTTGCAAGCCCATTCGTGCTCAAAGCAAAAGCAATCTTTCAAGAGTTGTGCCGAATGAAAGTCGACTGGGATGAGGAGTTACCGGTGGATATGGTTGCACAGTGGCGCAGATGGTTAAACGACTTGCCTCTATTGTCAGCACTGACAATTCCAAGATGTCTTAGGCCAACATCCACTAGTTGTTTGTTAGTTACCCAACTCTATCACTTTTCCGATGCTTCAGAACTGGCTTACGGTGCTGTTTCATACATCAGGATAGGTGACACTTGCAGGCTGGTGATGTCAAAGGCCAGACTTGCACCAATCAAGCCAGTTAGTATACCACGACTGGAGCTACTAGCAGCGGTAGTTGCTACAGAGTTGGATCAGCATATCAAGCGCCACTTGGAGATTCCAATTGAAAGGACTTTCTTTTGGACAGACAGTACTATCGTACTTCAGTACATTAACAACAAGCTTTGTCGTTTTAAGACGTTCGTTGCCAACCGTATTTCAAAAATACATGAGCGTTCAGAACCATGCCAGTGGAGACACATTGACTCTGCTTCGAACCCTGCGGATAATGTCTCTCGAGGAATGAATATGGGAGAGTTTTGTCGAATGTACAAAGGGTATCTGGTCCGCACTTTCTACGACTTGAGGAGGAACATTGGCCTGCTCAACCTATCATCATCAGAAGCAGAGATCAAAAGAACCAAAGAAGTCTATGCAGCTAGCATAAAACCAAATCAAGTGATGGAAAATGCAGTGGACAGACTCCTGGAGCGATACTCCAGTTGGCATCGATTGAAAAGGGCTACTGCTATCTTGTTGCGTGTCAAGGCTTTGTTACGCAAAAAAGCAAGTGTGAATCTTTCTGACCCCATCACTGTTTGTGAGCTCCAACAAGCAGAGTTAGCCATTCTCAATTACATACAAACTGCATTTTTTGGATCTTCTCAAGTCAAACCCAGTTCACTTCTCAAGGTTAAACCTTTTGAGGATCAACCAACTCCTTCGTGTGGGAGGCAGACTAACAAATGCCCCAATTCCCTTCGAGGCAAAACATCCAGTTATCCTACCTAACAATCATCACGTCACCCAGCTGATCAGTCACTACCACCTTCGCTTGGGTCATGCAGGTCCAGAGCGAGTACTTGCAGAAATTCGTCAACGTTTCTGGATATTAAAGGGACGAGCTCTCATTAACCGAACTCTCAAGTCATGTCTACAGTGTCGCAAGTTAAGAGCTAAACCGCAAATCCAACAAATGGCAGACTTGCCTAACTCTAGAGTGACACCAGGTGAGCCTCCATTCACTCGGGTGGGCGTAGACTATTTCGGGCCATTCTTGGTTAAGAAAGCACGCAGTGAGCTCAAGAGGTACGGATGTTTGTTTACATGTCTCACTACGAGAGCTATACTGACTCCTTCATCAATGCCTTACAGCGATTTATCGCTAGGAGAGGCCCAGCCACGGAAATATGATCGGATAATGGGACTAATTTCGTTGGTGGATTACGAGAGTTACGGAAAGCCATCAGTGAATGGAATCAACAAAAGATTTCTGATTACCTGCTGCAGAACAATGTAAAATGGATCTTTAATCCACCTGCCGCCTCACACATGGGTGGTGTTTGGGAGCGACAAATTCGCACCGTTCGTTCCATTCTAAACTCTGTCCTATCGCAGCAGGCACCAGATGATGAGGGTTTGACAACATTGTTTTGCTGCGTTGACTCTATTGTCAATGCAGACCAATCACGAAACTCTCAGATGACCCATCAGATCCTCTACCACTCACACCAAATCATTTGTTGTTACTCCGTTCTGGTCCAGGTCTACCTCCGGGAGCTTTCGTAAAACAAGACCTTTACAGACGCAGATGGCGCCAGGTGCAACATCTGGCAGATGTCTTCTGGTGCAGATGGCTCAAGGAGTATTTACCTGCATTGCAACAACGTCAAAAATGGCTACAACCAAAGCAGAATCTTCGAATAGGAGATCTTGTGCTTATTCTGCATGAAAACGCACCACGCAATCACTGGCCGCTAGGTCTGATTACTCAAGTCTATCCAGGTGCAGACGGACTTGTGCGTACTGTGGAAGTGAAAGCACAGGCAGGAATCTTCATCCGTCCTGCAGACAAAATCTGCCTCCTGGAAGCCAGTCTTCTTAGTTGACTCTTCTCAGTTGAATTAGTTTATTTGAGACATCACCTGTCCTTTGTTGAATGACCTGTTTGAGTCATTGGGGCCGGGATGTTGGGTGCTGTCCCTTTAAGGTCGCTGATTCTGTGGGCACAGGTGACTGTTTGGGGGGAGGAGCGACAGAAAAAAAACACTAAGGGAGAAACACTAAGAGAGAAAAGCCACGTTGTTTCATTTTGAGGTTTACAACAATTCCAGTTTGAAGCTATTACTTAAAACTATATATCCCCAGAGTGGTGAGTAGTTCTTATGTGGTTTAAGTGTATTTATAGTTTCTGATATGTGGCTATGTAGATCGCTATTTTGTGATTAGCGCCATAGCGCCTAAAAGGATAATGTAATACACTTGTGTTTTGATGTTTGTGTAGACATTTACTGTTTTATATTGCTTGTTAAAATATCCATGCAATATATTCATGCTAAACCACTCAAGCTGGAACTTGTTTGAAGTATTTTGAGTACTTACTGTCTCTGCTAAAACAATCAATCTCAATTGCGAGGAAATTAGAAAACAAGTAAGATTATTAAAGTCTATATCTAATAGCTTGTTGTGGTGAGGACTTTCACTGGCCATCAAGCACAAATAGATAAGTGGAACTTTCGCATCTTACATGCATTGTGATGGCAAAGAGTCTAGAAATGGAAGGCAAACCCCTAGGCCTACAGTAATGGTTTAACCCTACCGCTCAGCAGCCAATAGGAACTCATCATGCTTACACGTTCAAACTGGTTAAGTGGCCGATGGCTCAAAAACACGCGAAATTGACGTCTGACGTCACGCGTCGCGAACACGTTGTATGGAAAGCCAGGAGGGTCAAAAACGCGCGAATTTTAACACGTCAACAACGCGTAAAGTACGTGTTGTTTGCGCGTAGAGTACGTGTAGTTATGGAAAGCCAGGAGGGTCAAAAACGCACGAATTTTAACACGTCAACAACGCGTAAAGTACGTGTTGTTTGCGCGTAGAGTACGTGTTGTTTGCGCGTAGAGTACGTGTAGTTTACGCGTGAAAAATCGACGCGTATTCTACGCGCAAACATATGGCGTTCCATACGGTCCTAAAAAATGACTTTGCAGCACACACTCGTCTCACTGAACGTCTCACTCCACGTCTTAACTGTTTTTGTATTCTGCTATTTATTGCATTGAATTCAAGACGCAGACGAGACGTTGACGTATCGCAGACGTCACGTAAATCACGTGTGGCCGTGAAGCGTCTATGCAGACGTCACGCGTCATTCACGTGTAGCAGTGAAGTTATTTGTTTTCAGTTTTGCTAACACGTATTGTAACACGCTACTCTACACGGCTTAATGCAGAGTGTCAAGCGTCTACTATGGCGTTCCATACGGTCCTAAAAAATGACTTTGCAGCACACACTCGTCTCACTGAACGTCTCACTCCACGTCTTAACTGTTTTTGTATTCTGCTATTTATTGCATTGAATTCAAGACGCAGACGAGACGTTGACGTAACGCAGACGTCACGTAAATCACGTGTGGCCGTGAAGCGTCTATGCAGACGTCACGCGTCATTCACGTGTAGCAGTGAAGTTATTTGTTTTCAGTTTTGCTAACACGTATTGTAACACGCTACTCTACACGGCTTAATGCAGTGGCATCGATTGAAAAGGGCTACTGCTATCTTGTTGCGTGTCAAGGCTTTGTTACGCAAAAAAGCAAGTGTGAATCTTTCTGACCCCATCACTGTTTGTGAGCTCCAACAAGCAGAGTTAGCCATTCTCAATTACATACAAACTGCATTTTTTGGATCTTCTCAAGTCAAACCCAGTTCACTTCTCAAGGTTAAACCTTTTGAGGATCAACCAACTCCTTCGTGTGGGAGGCAGACTAACAAATGCCCCAATTCCCTTCGAGGCAAAACATCCAGTTATCCTACCTAACAATCATCACGTCACCCAGCTGATCAGTCACTACCACCTTCGCTTGGGTCATGCAGGTCCAGAGCGAGTACTTGCAGAAATTCGTCAACGTTTCTGGATATTAAAGGGACGAGCTCTCATTAACCGAACTCTCAAGTCATGTCTACAGTGTCGCAAGTTAAGAGCTAAACCGCAAATCCAACAAATGGCAGACTTGCCTAACTCTAGAGTGACACCAGGTGAGCCTCCATTCACTCGGGGCCACAAGCCATTCAAGCACATGCCACCAGAAAGTACATTGAAGCCAGTCAAAGGAAGATTGCACTTCCTATCTTGCCAGTAGTGGTTTCAGACAGACACAACCGATTCTCTATGAATGTCTTTGCTTTGCTTGACAGTGGCTCCAATGGGACCTTTGCTTCTAAGAAGCTAGTTCATGCTCTTAAGCTAGAGTCACGTAAAATGTACATTAAACTGAACACCATGGAGACCAAAAATCTTAACATAGTCACACTAGCAGTGGACCTACGAGTTGAAGATGCTCAACAAAGGAACTCTTACCTGATGAAGGGAGTGCTGTGTCGGGATCACCTGAACATAAGTCTCGACAATTTAGTTACACAGAATGAGGTGTACCAGTGGCAGCACTTGAGGGAAATTGCGGATGAAATCAGTTTTCCTGATGTTGATTTAGCCGATGAAGTTCACCTGCTGATAGGTCTAGACCATCCAGACATACTTGCTCCTCGTGAGACACGTTGTGGTGAGTCAGGAGAGCCTTACGCAATTCTGACTGGCTTGGGGTGGACACTCCATGGACCAGTAGCTGACGGTTCAACATCTATCTCTGCCAATTTCGTTCAAGCTGACCACTCTCTACAACAAGCTGTTGAAAGATTTTGGAAACTGGATGATCCGGTGCATGTGAACAATGACTCATTGTCAGTAGTCGACGAGCAAGTTGTGGATCTATGGAACAAGCAGTCAGTCAAAGAAGATGGTCACTACACACTACCAATCCCGTTCAAAGAACATCTACCACGATTGCCTAATAACTACACAATGGCCAAACATCGATTGGACCTTCTAGGAAAGAGGTTAAAGAAAGACCCGACTTTGCGTCAGAAGTATACAGAAGGTATCAAAGACTCTTTGCTGAAAGGATATGCAGAAGAGGTCATTGACATTAACAGAGAAGATGGTTGCGTGTGGTACCTGCCACATCATCCAGTGCTACATCCACGCAAGCCAGAGAAGGTTCGTATTGTATTCGATTGTGCAGGACGGTACCAAGGTACTTCGTTGAATGACCATGTTCACCAAGGCCCAGACCTTACCAATAAGCTACTAGGAGTTCTTCTCAAGTTTAGGCAAGAACCTGTTGCCTTGAATGCGGACATTGAGAGCATGTTTTATCAAGTCCGTGTGCCATCTGATGAAAGAGATGTGCTTCGCTTCCTGTGGTGGGATGATAACGACCCGGACAAACCACCTAAACATTATCGTATGACGGCTCACCTTTTTGGAGGTGTCTGGAGTCCTAGTGCTGCCAATTTTGCCCTGCAACAAGTAGCTGAAGACAACCGTGGAAACTTCTCCAAGGTCGCTGTGGATACAGTAAGGTTGAATTTCTATGTCGACGATTGTCTTAAGTCTGTAGCAACAGAGGAGGTTGCCATCAAACTTGCTTCTGAACTCAGGGAACTGCTCACATGTGGAGGCTTTAGATTAACCAAGTGGTTAAGCAATTCTAAGGAAGTGATGAGATCAATACCAGCTGAGGACTGGGCAAAATCATTGCATGAGGTAAACCTTGACCAAGAGGATTTGCCATTTGAACGAACACTGGGCGTTCTTTGGGATGTGGAAAGAGACTGCTTCACATTCGACTTCAAGGCAGTGGACAAACCTACAACAAAGAGAGGAGTATTGAGCACTACCAGTTCCATCTATGATCCTTTAGGATTTGCAAGCCCATTCGTGCTCAAAGCAAAAGCAATCTTTCAAGAGTTGTGCCGAATGAAAGTCGACTGGGATGAGGAGTTACCGGTGGATATGGTTGCACAGTGGCGCAGATGGTTAAACGACTTGCCTCTATTGTCAGCACTGACAATTCCAAGATGTCTTAGGCCAACATCCAGTAGTTGTTTGTTAGTTACCCAACTCCATCACTTTTCCGATGCTTCAGAACTGGCTTACGGTGCTGTTTCATACATCAGGATAGGTGACACTTGCAGGCTGGTGATGTCAAAGGCCAGACTTGCACCAATCAAGCCAGTTAGCATACCACGACTGGAGCTACTATCAGCGGTAGTTGCTACAGAGTTGGATCAGCATATCAAGCGCCACTTGGAGATTCCAATTGAAAGGACTTTCTTTTGGACAGACAGTACTATCGTACTTCAGTACATTAACAACAAGCTTTGTCGTTTTAAGACGTTCGTCGCCAACCGTATTTCAAAAATACATGAGCGTTCAGAACCATGCCAGTGGAGACACATTGACTCTGCTTCGAACCCTGCGGATAATGTGTCTTGAGGAATGAATATGGGAGAGTTTTTGTCGAATGTACAATGGGTATCTGGTCCGCACTTTCTACGACTTGAGGAGGAACATTGGCCTGCTCAACCTATCATAAAGGATTTGCCAGAAGAAGCAGAGATCAAACGAACCAAAGAAGTCTATGCAGCTAGCATAAAACCAAATCAAGTGATGGAAAATGCAGTGGACAGACTTCTGGAGCGATACTCCAGTTGGCATCGATTGAAAAGGGCTACTGCTATCTTGTTGCGTGTCAAGGCTTTGTTACGCAAAAAAGCAAGTGTGAATCTTTCTGACCCCATCACTGTTTGTGAGCTCCAACAAGCAGAGTTAGCCATTCTCAAATACATACAAACTGCATCTTTTGGATCTTCTCAAGTCAAACCCAGTTCACTTCTCAAGCTTAAACCTTTTGAGGATGAAAGCAACCAACTCCTTCGTGTGGGAGGCAGACTAACAAATGCCCCAATTCCCTTCGAGGCAAAACATCCAGTTATCCTTCCTAACAATCATCACGTCACCCAGCTGATTATCAGTCACTACCATCTTCGCTTGGGTCATGCAGGTCCAGAGCGAGTACTTGCAGAAATTCGTCAATGTTTCTGGATATTAAAGGGACGAGCTGTCATTAAACAAACTCTCAAGTCATGTCTACAGTGTCGCAAGTTAAGAGCTAAACCGCAAATCCAACAAATGGCAGACTTGCCTAACTCTAGAGTGACACCAGGTGAGCCTCCATTCACTCGGGTGGGCGTAGACTATTTCGGGCCATTCTTGGTTAAGAAAGCACGCAGTGAGCTCAAGAGGTACGGATGTTTGTTTACATGTCTCACTACGAGAGCTATTTCAAGGCAGTGGACAAACCTACAACAAAGAGAGGAGTATTGAGCACTACCAGTTCCATCTATGATCCTTTAGGATTTGCAAGCCCATTCGTGCTCAAAGCAAAAGCAATCTTTCAAGAGTTGTGCCGTATGAAAGTCGTCTGGGATGAGGAGTTACCGGTGGACATGGTTGCACAGTGGCGCAGATGGTTAAACGACTTGCCTCTATTGTCAGCACTGACAATTCCAAGATGTCTTAGGCCAACATCCAGTAGTTGTTTGTTAGTTACCCAACTCCATCACTTTTCCGATGCTTCAGAACTGGCTTACGGTGCTGTTTCATACATCAGGATAGGTGACACTTGCAGGCTGGTGATGTCAAAGGCCAGACTTGCACCAATCAAGCCAGTTAGCATACCACGACTGGAGCTACTATCAGCGGTAGTTGCTACAGAGTTGGATCAGCATATCAAGCGCCACTTGGAGATTCCAATTGAAAGGACTTTCTTTTGGACAGACAGTACTATCGTACTTCAGTACATTAACAACAAGCTTTGTCGTTTTAAGACGTTCGTCGCCAACCGTATTTCAAAAATACATGAGCGTTCAGAACCATGCCAGTGGAGACACATTGACTCTGCTTCGAACCCTGCGGATAATGTGTCTTGAGGAATGAATATGGGAGAGTTTTTGTCGAATGTACAATGGGTATCTGGTCCGCACTTTCTACGACTTGAGGAGGAACATTGGCCTGCTCAACCTATCATAAAGGATTTGCCAGAAGAAGCAGAGATCAAACGAACCAAAGAAGTCTATGCAGCTAGCATAAAACCAAATCAAGTGATGGAAAATGCAGTGGACAGACTTCTGGAGCGATACTCCAGTTGGCATCGATTGAAAAGGGCTACTGCTATCTTGTTGCGTGTCAAGGCTTTGTTACGCAAAAAAGCAAGTGTGAATCTTTCTGACCCCATCACTGTTTGTGAGCTCCAACAAGCAGAGTTAGCCATTCTCAAATACATACAAACTGCATCTTTTGGATCTTCTCAAGTCAAACCCAGTTCACTTCTCAAGCTTAAACCTTTTGAGGATGAAAGCAACCAACTCCTTCGTGTGGGAGGCAGACTAACAAATGCCCCAATTCCCTTCGAGGCAAAACATCCAGTTATCCTTCCTAACAATCATCACGTCACCCAGCTGATTATCAGTCACTACCATCTTCGCTTGGGTCATGCAGGTCCAGAGCGAGTACTTGCAGAAATTCGTCAATGTTTCTGGATATTAAAGGGACGAGCTGTCATTAAACAAACTCTCAAGTCATGTCTACAGTGTCGCAAGTTAAGAGCTAAACCGCAAATCCAACAAATGGCAGACTTGCCTAACTCTAGAGTGACACCAGGTGAGCCTCCATTCACTCGGGTGGGCGTAGACTATTTCGGGCCATTCTTGGTTAAGAAAGCACGCAGTGAGCTCAAGAGGTACGGATGTTTGTTTACATGTCTCACTACGAGAGCTATTCACTTGGAAGTTGCGCACACCCTTGATACTGACTCCTTCATCAATGCCTTACAGCGATTTATCGCTAGGAGAGGCCCAGCCACGGAAATTCGATCGGATAATGGGACTAATTTCGTTGGTGGATTACGAGAGTTACGGAAAGCCATCAGTGAATGGAATCAACAAAGGATTTCTGATTACCTGCTGCAGAACAATGTAAAATGGATCTTTAATCCACCTGCCGCCTCTCACATGGGTGGTGTTTGGGAGCGACAAATTCGCACCGTTCGTTCCATTCTAAACTCTGTCCTATCGCAGCAGGCACCAGATGACGAGGGTTTGACAACATTGTTTTGCTGCTTTGAGTCTATTGTCAATGGTAGACCAATCACGAAACTCTCAGATGACCCATCAGATCCTCTACCACTCACACCAAATCATCTGTTGTTACTCCGTTCTGGTCCAGGTCTACCTCCGGGAGCCTTCGTAAAACAAGACCTTTACAGACGCAGATGGCGCCAGGTGCAATATCTGGCAGATGTCTTCTGGTGCAGATGGCTCAAGGAGTATTTACCTGCATTGCAACAACGTCAAAAATGGCTACAACCAAAGCAGAATCTTCGAATAGGAGATCTTGTGCTTATTCTGCTTGAAAACACACCACGCAATCACTGGCCGCTAGGTCTGATTACTCAAGTCTATCCAGGTGCAGACGGACTTGTGCGTACTGTGGAAGTGAAAACACAGGCAGGAGTCTTCATCCGTCCTGCAGACAAAATCTGCCTCCTGGAAGCCAGTCTTCTTAGTTGACTCTTCTCAGTTGAATTAGGTTATTTGAGACATCACCCGTCCTTTGTTGAATGACCTGTTTGAGTCATTG
>NC_079901.1:7828385-7954990 GCF_024868665.1 Triplophysa rosa
TGCAGTATAAAAACTGAGGTTTGTTTTAATATTGCATATGCATGTTTGTTCAGTCAGTTGACTTACTGAAGTTTATTCTATTTGTCTTCTACAGCAGCAGACTGAGGAGGATGTTCATCAGCATGAAAGACCCCAGTGAGCACACAACAGTTTCAGCAACAATTAACTTACACTTCATGTATACAAAATGGCATTGCTTTCTATACATTTATATTAACAATGAGCTTTATTAATAAAATTGTGTTTCAATTAGCATTTGTGTTTTGCTTTGGTACCGAAATTGGTACCGAGAACCGTGGAATTTTACTGGTATTGGTACCGACTACTGAAATTTTGGTACCGTGACAACACTAATATGTGTATGTACGCAGAGTTTGTATGTATGTGCGAGTGTTTTATAGATGTGTATGTACGCAGAGTTTATGTGTATTTGCGAATGTTTTATACATGTGTATGTACGCAGAGTTTATATGTATGTGCAAGTGTTTTATAGATGTGTATGTACGCAGAGTTTGTATGTATGTGCGAGTGTTTAATACATGTGTATGTACGCAGAGTTTGTATGTATGTGCGAGTGTTTCCTAGATGTGTATGTAAGCAGAGTTTTTTTCTATGTATGTGCGAGTATTGTATAGGTGTGTTTGCATGCATCGAGTTTATATGTATGCGCGAAAAAGTGTACATGCATGGATTACTAACATAAGATGTATTGGTTTGGATTTCACATTAGTGAGCACATGTTTTTCATATGTGTTTGCTTGAACATCCAATAGTATACATGTATATGTGAGCAATGTATATGTGTGTATGCATGCTTTTATATATGTATTCATAAGCGCAGTTTGATTTAAACCCTATACGGCGCCTCATATTACACAGCCTAAATATACCCCACAATATGTGAAATAGGATTTGCATCTTCTGTTAACACTTGTGTAGTTTAAATAGCATCTATCTGCAGTATAAATAATACATAATAAAAAGAATAATTTGACTGAATTAGAATATTCAATAGATTGATCAAGTCAGAATTGAATTGGTAAAAATGCTAAAAAGCTTTTTGGCTATAATAACTTTATTTCGAACAATATTGCACCAATGTTACACTGTAACGGTATAATAGATGTCTAGAAATACGCAAGCAAGAGAGTAAATTGGATGCAATGCATTTATGTTTTATGCTGAGTGTAATAGGTGGTGCTTGCTTAACTATTACTATTACCTATGCCAGTGTTTCCCAACCGCTGTGCCGCGGCACACTAGTGTGTACCGTGGAAAATGGCCAATTTTTAATAATAATAAATAAAATATAGATGTACAGCAATGTTATACAATTAAAAGTAAACCAACTGTGACCTCATCGCGTATTTGACCAAGTATACGTGACCTCATCCAGGAGACTGTACGTATACATGACCTCGTAGCCCGCGATTTTCCCATGTGCGAATTCCACACATAATTACGACCACGCTACTAAAACCAACGGGAAAATATGGATAAATTCTTGAAAAGAAAATCTAACGACCCTGAATCGGAACCTGGGCCCTCTAGGAGTGGAGACACAGGAAAGAAAGCAAAAGCGATGAGCTCAAGACAATACAGCGACAGTTATCTGTCATATGGATTCACTTTCACGGGGGATCGCTCGGCAGCACTACCCTTATGCTTAGTCTGTGGAGAAAAACTATCTAACCATGCAATGGTTCCTAGCAAGCTTAAACGTCATTTACAAACAAAACATCCATCACTTATTAAAAAAGACAAACTATTTTGTGCGTTTGAGAGATCAAACGGAGAAATGGGCTTCTTTGATGAGAAAGAGTACCACAGGGTCTGAAAAAGCTCTCGAAGCTAGCTACCTGGTTGCTGATTTAGTGGCAAAATCGAAAAAGCCACATACGGTGGTGGAGTCATTAATTATGCCTGCATGCAAAGCAATTGTGAAAACAATGTTGGGTCCAAATGCTGCCAAAGAAATTGCAAAAGTGCCCGTTTCAAACAATTCAATCGCCAGACGCATTGACGATATGTCCGGTGACATTGAGAGTGTTGTACTGGAAAAAATAAAAACTAGCATCAAATTTGCACTCCAAATTCATGAATCAACAGACATAAGTGGGAATGCTCAGCTATTAGCAAACGTGCGCTTTGTGGGTGGTGAAATCATCAGAGAGAATTTTGTTTTTGCAAAGAGTTGCCATCAAAAACAACAGGAGAGGAAATATTTCAGGTGACATCCGATTACATTGAACAAGGAGGACTAAAATGGGAAAAACTGCGTGAGTGTGTGTACCGACGGAGCAGCATCCATGACTGGGAATACCAAGGGATTCATCAGTACAGTCAAAGAAAAAAATCTTATCTTATAAAAATATCATCTTTGTGTTCATCAAAACAAGCTCAAGTTTCACATTGACATCATATGTGAGTACTACGTTTATTATAATATGCTGTCTTAACAAGCAATTTAAAGCAATGCAGTTTTGTGCAATTTTGTTATATTTTAGTGGTTAATGTGATGCTGGTGTGCCGTGAAATTTTTTGCAAATTAAAATTGTGCCACAGCAGAAAAAAGGTTGGGAAACACTGACCTATGCAGCCATACACAATACAATATTAGGAGAATTAGACCTTTCCTGTCTGAGCATGCTACGCAAGTTTTTGTCCAGGCTCTTGTCCTGTCCAGACTGGACTATTGCAATGCTCTACTGGCTGGTCTTCCAGCTTGTACAATCAGACCTCTTCAAATGATCCAGAATGCAGCAGCAAGAGTGGTCTTCAATGAGCCGAAGACAGCGCACATCACTCCTCTCTTCGTTAGGTTGCACTGGCTCCCTATAGTCGCTCGCATCCAATTCAAATCTCTACTCTTGGCCTACAAAACCACCACTGCTTCGGCACCCCCATATCTTCACTCGCTAATTCAGACTTATGTACCCACCCGATCGCTGAGCTCTGCAATCGAACAACGTCTTGTGGTGCCATCCCACAAAGGGAAAAAAATCACTCTCACGCACTTTCTCCGGATGTGTTCCACGACTCTGGAACGATCTCCCTCTTGCCACAAGATCAGCGGATTCTGTAGCGGTCTTTAAGAATCGGCTAAAAACACATCTCTTCCATCAACATCTGACTCATTAGTACAGACTTCTACTTCTTTTCTACTTTCCTATCCCCCCAAAAAATAAATATAAAAAATTCTTAGCCTATGCATTGTTGTTCTTTTGTTGCACAAATTGCTTCTACTGTTTTTCCCCTACTTTGTACGTCGCTTTGGATAAAAGCGTCTGCTAAATGACTAAATGTACACAATCGCAAAACAGCCTGCCGAAAACCACATAATATCTTTGTAAGAGTGTGCAGCAATGCCTTGGCAATTTTTACTACTGTGGCGGAAAACATTGCACACATTTCTTGTTTTCTATAGTACTAAAATGTTCAGTGCTCATTTGAACCCTTTTAAGACAACCAAATTTGTCCAGCAATGTAAGTTCATTGAGAGGTGGACTTTTATAGAAACTAGAGTTGAGTTTTCTGTTGCACTCAGGGAGTCAATTTACATTTCACAAGTATTCATTAAACATTCAAATTTCTCTTTTCTGTAGTACATCAGCATAGTGGGAACATTTATATATCCAGTCATATCCAGCTACTGATGATATGAAGCAAGACAGTTAAAAACCAGACCTTTCACTCATTTAACAAGTCTTGAGTGTCTACTCTATGATAAGACAGAGACTTTGTTGAACACGGACATAGATTTGAAGAATAAGATGATAAATTAATTCAGTTTTCTTAGAATGTTCTGGTATCAGCGTACGTTCTGTACCGGTTATTCAATTCAAGCTGACTTAAATATGAGAAAATTAGCATTCTTTTCATCATTTACAGTATTTATCCTCATGTCATCGCAAACCTTCAGAACACAAAAGAAGATATTTTGAAGATCGTTGGTAACCGAACAACATCGGCCCTCAGGGTAAAGAGCACACGGATTCAATAGCAGGTTAAACTGGCTTTAGTGTCACAAGAGTAATGCCAGGAAGGAAGTCCGTGGTAATAGCAGGCTCAGTGGACTCGACCCAAGGAGAGAGCGCAGCCCGCCAATGGTAGAACACCACCTCTGGGGGTACCGGACCCGCACGAAGGGGAGGAGTGAAGCTGAGGAAGGCGATTCCTCGAGCGAGAGAAGTCCCATGGTCAGAGACCGATGCCAGAACCGGCAGCCGTGACGCCCGGAGAGTGAAATCCTTCCAATGAGAGGGCAAGTCCAATCCCAGCGCTAAAGTCCAAGGCCAGTGTGAAGAGGTGGCGTTGGGGGCCGAGGGAGTAGAGGCGATAGTTCGCTGGACGCCTGAAAGGGCAGGCAAGATCCCAGGGGAAAAAACTGGAGAAAAATCAAGGTGGGCAAAACAACACAAAAAAACGGAACCTGGGCAAAAACAGAAAGGTGTTAATAGTTCCCAAAAACGAAAAAAAATAACCCACAGACTGAAAAGATAATCCACTGGTAGAAAGAAACCATGCACACGACAAGACTGGAGAAAATGACTTGACTAGAATAGAATAGAATAGAATAGAATAGAATAGAATAGAATAGAATAGAATAGAATAGAATAGAATAGCGAAAGCTACGATACAGGGAGGCAAAATGCCGGTACGGGTATCAAAATCAAATGACGATCGCACAAAGGGCAAGGGAACTAAGAGATATAAATAGGGCGAAAAATAATGAGAACACCAGGTGAGGGGAATGAGATCTAATCAATGGGGATGAGTGAAGAGGGGAAAGGGGCGGGGCACACACACGCTGACAATGAGCGCGTGCCAGCCGTCAAAACAAAGACACGCGCCCAACACACATACACACAGTGAAAAGGGAGAGACAGGCAGACGGTTAGACCCGAGACCTTACACTCATTGACTTCCATTGTATGGACACAAAACCACTGAGACATTTCTTAAAATATCATCTTTTGTGTTCCACAGAATAAACAGTCATATAAAGTTTTTGAATGACACGAGGGTGAATAAATGATGAATTGTTTATTTCTCAGTGAAGTATGCATTTAAAAGAATATTGTTCTCGTTTCAAAACCCATAAAGCTTTGTTTCTTCTGTGGAACAAAAGAGGTCAATGTCAGCGGAACTTTTTCATATAAAGTTGCAATGTTTAACAGCTCACCAGAGTAGAAGATTACAGTAAATATCAATTTAAATTTCTGTCTATTTTTCCCAAAAAGCTGTATGACTTCAGGAGGCTTGGAATATATTACGCATGGACCACTTTTATTGTCCGTTTTGTCATTTTGACAGACCCAGTGCTCATTTACTTTAATTTTATAGACAGGAGAGGCCAGGTTTTTCATGCTTTTGTTCCA
The DNA here is from genome assembly GCF_024868665.1 of Triplophysa rosa. NCBI lineage: Eukaryota > Metazoa > Chordata > Actinopteri > Cypriniformes > Nemacheilidae > Triplophysa > Triplophysa rosa. Next base: position 7,833,767 of record NC_079901.1, read on the forward strand.
TGAATGAAAGAAAGTTATGCAGTTTTAGAATGAGGGAGTTCATGCAATGAGAAAAAACTAAAATCTTTGTCAGTCAAGATGACATTTCAATAATATACTTTAAAGCAGTGACAATATCTGACAGCAATGGTATCGTAAATTTATTTTTTAAATCTCAAATCACACTAAAACACGATTTTGAGACTTGATCTGTCAATAGGGTGATTTGCTCTTTTAACTCAAAGGCAAGACTATCATTCCACCATATTTGAGCACCACATTCTCTCCTTTTCATTTTTCTACTTCATCTCCTTTCCTTTATATTGTGATTCAATTTCCTCTTTGACATTACAACACAGTTGGCTCTAATTCCAATATAAATCACACTCCTCGAGACATCTGATTAACACAAACATAAAAGATTGCGTGTGGGACGCGATGGCCGAAACTCGCATCCCTTTGAAATGTTTGGAAGATCAACAACAGTCCTCAAAAACATAATGGCCCCTTTTAGAAATTTGATGAATTTAAGTGTCCAGCAGGGCAGAATAACCTGAAAAAAAACCTTTGTGTATGTGTTTGTGAGAGTGAACGGTGTGTAATTTCTGAAGTGTGTGATAAAATGAGTAGAGGAAGAATAAGAACAGTGGCCCTGTATAAATCATTTTGACGGGTGGCTCTCACACACCTAGATAACATTATTACTTTTGGGATAATTACCCCAGGTAGATAACAGCCAGTATGGCCTCTGTATTATAGAAACTGTTTTACTTCAGTGTGGATACTTAGAGAGGAAAAACAACAACTTTTTCTCTTAAAATTACAACAACCTGCTGCTATGCCATTAGTTGAACTCTAACAACAACTCCAAAGAACAACTTCATCTTTTTTCTAACATGAGTACTTTCAAAGTTTTTGATTTACAGGAAAACTATTTCTGCTTTAAAACCCTGCTCCGGCTTAGACCAGAATTGTTTTTAATGCTAGTCTGGGTTGTTGATGAGTCATGATGAGAAAAACTCATAAGAGCAAAAAGTCTTGCTCCAAGTACAACCATGCTGGTCTTTTAAGAACGATTTATACATTTACACATTTCGCAGAGCTGACGCTTCTATCCAAAGCGACAGTGCATTCAAGTTATTTTTTGTCAGTATTCCCCGAGGATCAAACCTGTGACCTTTGTGTTGCTAGCGGAATGCTCTACCAACTGAGGTACAGAAACGCAGATCAACAGAACATTTTTTTGCTGAATAAATTAGTAAATCACGTCCTTGAAAAGTGATATACTGATAATGAGATTTCTGCATTTAAACCCTATTGTAAAATTGCCCAATAAACTTTTATTGTAAGTGGATTACTGTCAAGACCTTTTTAATGTTGTACAACAAAACAGATAAGACTATTTTCTGCAGTTATATAAGTTGTATTTAACTATTAAAATTCCTTCAGCCTTGAAACTGTTTAAAGGAACAGTTCACCCAAAAATGTAAATTCTGACTTCATTTACCCTCAAGTTGTTCCAAATCTGTATAAATTTCTTTGTTTTGACGAACACAGAGAAGGATATTTGAACGAATGCTTGTAACTAAAAGAAGATGTTTTGAAGAATGTAGAAAAAGTAGGGCTGTCAAATGATTAATCGCGATTAATCGCATCCAGAATAAGGGTTTGTGTTTACATAATATATATCTGTGTATTGTGCATATTAATTTTGCATTTATAAAGACAAAACATACACATACACATACTTGTCTATATATTTAGGAAATTTGAAATGTATTAATTTATATTTACCAATATTTGAAATTGTAAAAAAAAGTTTATTAATGGCTATATTTTATATTTTTCTTAAATATATGCATTTATGTGTATGTGTTTATAAATACAAAATTAATATGCACAGAACACCGGCATATATTATGTACAGACAAACTTCTTCTGGATGCGATTAATCACGATTAATCGTTTGACAGCCCTAAGGAAAAGCAAACAGTTCTGGGGCACTTTTTGTATTTTTTCCTACTATGGTAGTCAATGTCAATGTATCTTTCTCTGTGTTCTGTACAACCAAACAAAGAAATTTATACAGATTTGGAACAACTTGAGGGTGAGCAGTAATTCATGACAGAATTTTCCGTTTTGGATGAACTGTCCCTTTAATGCAAAATGCGAAATAAGGTGAAACTGAACGTCAGTTAAATGTTGACGTGAAGATTTTTATAGTTCCAGTCAGATTAAAGTTGTGCTGACAGTCTCTACACCAGGGGTGCCCAATAGGTCGATCGCGATCGACCAGTCGATCGCACAGGCAATGCTGGTAGATCGCAATAAATTAACCTGCCTAATATTCTTTTGTTAAATTTTAGTAAAACATTTCATATCGTTACCTCTTTTAATTTCTGTCTGACTTGCACTTGACCAATACATTTTGACAAAATAAATAAAAAACCCACTTACGCAGGCTGCTCGCGCCTTCCAAGAGCTTCTGAGCACTGAGCGCGAAATCGCGCAGCAGTAGCCTACATACTTGTTCGCAAAACAATCTAAAATTCAAACCAATTTTTAAAATGAGTGCGGTACCAACCAAAAAGTCAAAAACATACCATTTCCATTCGGAGTGGGAGGAAGATTTTTTCTTCACTATGTCTTTTTCTAAATGCATTTGTCTGATCTGCCAGACAAGTATTGCTATTCCAAAGAAAGGAAACGTGGAGAGACATTTTCGGACACTTCATAAAAATTATGACAACGATTTTCCTGCAAAAAGCGAGCTTAGAAGAGCAAAGGTAAAAGAACTGAAATCTCAATTATCTGGTCAGCAGTCACTCTTTACTCGTCCAGGCCAAAAAGCAAAAGCAGCCACGGAGGCATCATTCCGGGTGAGTCACACCATCGTCAAACATAAAAAATCATTCCAAGAAGGAGAAATGATAAAAGACGCTTTTGTCGAGGCAGCAGACTCATTGTTTCGGGATTTTAAAAACAAATCTGAGATTGTGTCCGCCATCAAAGCTGTTCAGCTATCAAGATCTACAGTTACGCGTCGTTGTGAATTAATGGCCGATGACTTGACACAGCAACTGAGAAAGGACATAACTGATTGTGAATGTTTTTCATTGCAATTAGATGAGAGCACGGACATTAGTGATACTGCGCAATTGTGCGTTTTCATACGGATGGTGTTTAAAGACATGACAGCGAGAGAGGAACTGCTGACACTTCTGCATATGAAAGAACACACTCGGGGCGAAGACATTTTTCGGGCATTTAAGGACTTTGTCAACAAAACACAGCTTCCGATGTCTAAATTAGTGTCAATCACCACTGACGGAGCACCTGCGATGGTCGGCCGTTCTAACTGTTTTATTGCCAAGTGCAAGGAGGATGATGCTTTTCCGGACTTCCTTAATTACCATTGCATAATACACCAACAATCTCTATGTGCGAAAATGCTGAACATGAAAGAAATCATGGATGTATGCATGAAAATAGTCTGTTCAATTCGTGCACGTTCACTTCAGAGACGGCTCTTCCGCACTTTTTTGGAGGAAGCGGACTGCAACCACACAGATCTCCCGCTGCATACAGATGTCAGGTGGTTAAGCAGGGGCAAATTCTTGGAAAGATTTCTAGGGCTGCTGCCTGAGATAAAGGAGTTTCTCCTGTCTACACATAATACAGAATTCAAACAACTTGAGAACGAGCAGTGGCTTTTAGATTTGGCGTTTTTGACTGACCTGACTAATATGCTGAATGAGCTAAATTTAGAGCTGCAAGGTAAAGAGAAGATGGTGGTCAACATGATCAGCTCAGTTAATGCTTTCAAAAGAAAACTACAGTTACTCACATCTAAGCTGCAGCGCCATGAATTAGGCAACTTCCAAAACATTGCTTCTGAACTTCACAAGCAAGGAAAGGAGCCAGCACAACTTGACAGTGAGCGCTACATTGAGCAAATTGAAATGGTCAGATCAGACTTTGACAAACGTTTTCAAGACTTTGCTTTACTTGAGCCAGTTGCTACATTCATGTGCTTTCCATTTAGAGATGAGCATGAGGTTGAGTCCCTGGCCACAGACATGGGAAAGCTGTTTCAGATGAACCCATCCGCATTGGAAAATGAGATTTTAGCACTGCAGACTGACATTGGGGTGAAGGCAAGGGCCAGTGGACAGTTTTGGGACCTTCTTGCAGAAGAGAAGTATCCAAATATCAGAAAATGTGCCACCTCACTGACCGCACTGTTTGGCTCAACTTATCTATGTGAGTCAGCCTTTTCTCACATGAAGATTATTAAGTCAAAACACCGGTCCACCATGACTAATGACAATTTGGAGGCCTGTTTGAGACTAGCTACCAGCAGCTACTGCCCAAATTATGCAAAACTGTCTGATTCAATTCAGTGCAAGTCATCAGAATAAGGTACACATGGCCTGGTTATTGTAATCTGTTGTGCTGTAGATGTTTTGAGTTTAGTGTTAAAATTAATGATATCAGCACTTAACATTGTTTTGCATTGTTGAATTCCATGTAGAGAATACACATTGGAAGTGTAATTAAAAAATAAATAAATGTGTTGAATGTGTTATAATGTGTTTTTTAGTTGGTAGATCTTATCAGGTTTACCATTTTAAAAGTAGATCATCACGCAAAAAAGTCTGGGCACCCCTGCTCTACACTAATGCAACTGGAAGTCTATCCCCTTCAGTTTGACTGCATGAGACCCTGTTTTAACCTTGTGCCCAGCGCTTGAACCCTCCACAGGTATGAGATTGGACTAAAGGGATTAAAGTTCATTTAAAAGCGCTATACGACTGCAGGTATTTAAAATGACTCTGTTCACCATCCGCGTGTTCCACAACGCGACAGAGATTAAGGTATTAAAGTTGACGATTTACTCTGGCCTTTCACAGCAGAAGAGAGAAAGACAGTAATCAGGAATGTATGTGAGGAAATAGCTGAATGTGTATTATTTCTTGAATTGCGGGGGAAAATGTTCAAAGAGGGATTGACCATGCATTGTAGGGCTAAACCTTGTAGGAAGCGTATTAATTCAGGCATCATATTAAAATTCTAGTCTAAGCGTTACGCAGTGCTCTGGGACATGGCGACTGCTGTTTTCATGTTCATAGAGGGTTTTGTATATGTGTGTTTGTGTCTTTTAGGGTCTGGAGGCGTGTGTGTCTGCGATAAGCCGGGTTTCATCAATCAAAAACATCACTCGGCACCTCGACTCAAGTCAGTAAAGGACAGGGCCGCACTGCGGCTCTTGTCTTCGGGTTGTTTTCTTCCCTTTCTTCAGAGGGATTTGGGTAAACAGAACTGCCGTCTGGATTTTGTCGGCCGTCATGCTATGTGACACCGCGTCTCCTCTGCACAGAGCATATTCGGGGACCTTGTTTCTGTGTTTAGGCTGAAGGCAAATTGTTCAGTCAGATGCTGTCATGTTCCCATCCCTCGGGTGAATAAAGAGCTGTTTTGCATTTCAAATAAGTTTTGGAAACGGCTAACATCTGTATATCAGAATAAATGCATCAAACGGCAGCGCAACCTGGAAAATAATTCATTAAATTGCTCTGTGTTCTTTAGGGGCCGTTCACATACAGTATGCAGAGGATTGCAGTGAAACATCCATCAGAAGGCCTCGCTAGCAGGAGTTGGTGTGATGACAGTGACTGTTGATGATGCGATGGGGGCGTGTCCAGACTGATGTGACAAGAAAGGTTTAAAGGTGAAGCTTTGCACAAAACACAAGCAGAATGAATTTCTGTGTATAACATTTATTAATCTTTTTTTGTGTCAATTGTTCTATGAATGATTTTACAAATGATTTGAGCTGATGATTTACTTCTGTTTCAATGTGGACGAACAGTCTTACCCTAAATTGCCTAAATAAATGATTTAGTAGCTTAGTAAATATCACAAAAATGACTATATTAACTTAATAAAATCTTTTAAAATCATTAAAGTGATTTTTTGAGTGGGACATATAAAAATTGGATTACAAATCCAAGAGTTAAATTCTCAAAAAATTGACATATACAGGGCTCGACATTAACACTTGTTCGCTTGTCCGGGACAAGTGAATGTTTTGTATGGGCAAGTGAGAGATGACTTTACTTGCCCGACTGGACAAGTAACTTGAAAAAAATAACAACAGTGCGACATATATGTAGAATAATAAGAATATGTGCATTAGATAGAGCTGCGTGTTTGTGTGTAGTGTAGTGGTGCTTGTTGTGTGAGTCCATGTAACTACATGCGGACGAGCAACCCTGTTATTTAAATGTCATCTGGCTGTTCTGCGTGTCTGAGTAAATTATGTGGACAGTTTAACATACAACATGAGTGATGGTCGAGTATTTTATCTGCGTCTGCACTGTATGAGGATATGAACACATGAACTTCATCTCCAGTCAGAGTTGCTCTGAGAGTTTATTTTACTAGCGTTTTACTGTTTGAGTGAAGCTATCTGCAAACAAGCGTCTTCCCGAAGACCCGTCAAAATAAAAGTCCCATTAAATTGAACACTCAGACAAAAAATACTCTGGTGTACTATAGTATTTGCTTTTGAAAATTGTAGTGCCCTTGTAGTGAATTGATAAACACTGTATACTATAGTAAAGTTCAAAAACAATATAGTATCTAAGAATTTTACTGCAGTTTACTATAGTATACTACAGTAATTTATGTGGCCAAATATACCACTATTGTATAGTTGAAAAGTATTTATGTGGACAAATATACCACTATTGTATAGTTGAAAAGGAAAAATACACAACTGAGAAATATTCAAACAAATTTAGGTAATCTAAAAATGATACGGCCCTAATTTATTCATCTGTATGTAACATTAATGTCTTTTGTCAGTTACCTGTCTATTCATGATGAACTGCACTTGCATATATTTTTTTAATGATGACAACAGACGATTTATACTCCTACAGTTTGGCCTGTGCTACCAAACTTTAAACCTCTCTGGCACCAGTGCTATGTGCAAAAAAAGGTAACCTACAGCCTTAACACTAATAATAATTACTGCTTGCCTTTGTTTTATAGCAGTCACGGAGAGTAACGGCCTATAACCAAATTCAGGCGGCCAAAGCGGACACTAGTTAAAAATTAGAGATGCACCGATTGCAATTTTCTTTGCCGATTCCGATTTTATTACAAGTGAAACCTGCCGATTCCGATTTTTGCAGATTCCGATTTTCTATCCACAAACTATAATTGACAGTATACTGTATATAAAACCATATTAACTTTTCTTCAATACACATTTTTTCTTCAATACACATTTTTATTCACTTTCATCTCGTTCATAACCTGTATATGACTCTTTTTTCTGTGAAACACAGAAGAAGATATTTTGAAAAATGTCTTTTGGTAAATTGTTTAACCAAAAGATTGTGTATGGTTTTGCTGCATGTGCAGTGCTGTATTTGTATAGAAATGAACACTTACAGGTGAATTTATTTTGCATTGATATTTGTCTATCTTGTTCATGCATAATGTATATCTGCAAACTATATACAAATGCGGTCCCCTACAATTTCAATGTTTAGTAAAATGTGTTTTTTGGTAAAGTAGCTACTCCCTTTTCACAAATAAAAGAATGAATGTGCTCCACTAAATAATTAAATATTTTTCAGTAAGACCTATATTTAAAAAAAATCTGTGTTCCCCTAAATACATTTTTTATTTTTAGTGACGAAAGAAAATTTTTAATACCATAATTTGCCAAACCTACATGGTCAGTCATATGGCGGCCGTAACATTTAAGGGATAGTAATAAGAATAAAAATGATGTCATAATTTATTCACCTTCACGTCGTTTTGAACCTGTATATGACACAAAAGAAGATATTTTGAGAAATGTCTCAGTGGTTTTGGGTTCATACAGTGAAAGTCAATGGGGGTCCGTGGTATTCGGTTACCAACGTTCTTTAAAATATGTTCTGCAGAAGAAAGTCTGAAAATGACATTGTGCATAAATGATTCTGTCTCTTTAAAGTGGCAGTCCGTAAGTTTTTTTTGAGTAAAAATGAGCTAAAACCTGTTATTGAGCAAGTACACGAAAGAACGGTGTTTAAAACTGTGTCATTCATTACCCTTGCTGGATTCACGACGGAAAGCTTGTAATAACGGTTTGTAATTTGCCCTGTCAGGTCGACTTTCCCGGAGATCCTTATATGGTGTCTTTCGTCTGTGCGTCATTTCGTCACATTCGTACACAGAACGAAGAGGATCCGGCTGCTAGCCAGCGCGTGTGGATGCGAGTGACAGGCGGTTTATAGCGTGTACTCACAACTGTTGGGTAGGACTTCATACAACGTTTAGTATTATTTATGGCGGCATTTAGTACTTTTACTTTTAAACGCCAAGCAGTGTTGACATTCATCATTTGTGAAAAACAAGAAAGAACGAACTGAAGACGGTTTACAAAGAAACAGGGAATGTGATCGGTCTCGTGCGAAAATTAATATTGGCAAGGCATTTCAAAGGTGGCGTGAACTCCGTGATCTGAATGGATTGTAAACGGATGCAGACATCGCTTTATTTCTTCTGAACAGGTAAGACATTTCAATATTTTAATAGATAACACAAAAACCGTAGCACAAGTTGTGTTAATATAGACGGGTGCAGTTTCATCGGTTGTTCTTTCTCTCTTTATGTTCATTATGATAAATGTAATTTAAGACCTATTCGCCCGGGATTAGTATTATCTGGTGTGATTTAGAAATGACCTCCCCACATCTGTATTTCATGCACGGACAAGTGCAGCCTGTGATTTTACTCAAATTTACGGACTTATATCCCGGATATGATGGCAAGGCTTTGCATATAGTATATATAGTTGTATGATGTACAATGATTTATGACCGTGCCTGTCAGCATTTGAGACCTGCGTTCGGGGATCTTCTGTCCGCTTCGCGTTACGGGAGTTTCCATGAGAAATAACAAAACTGGAGACTCGGCAGTGTTGGCAGGTATGGAAATGACCCAGCACCCGAAATAATATCAAAACACTTCAGCCTCCATTTGCTCTATTTGTGTCTGTTTATGTTCTTATTTGTTTCGTGTTATATCATCTGTTATGTTATCTGTGTTTATTATGCGCTACTGATGTACAGCGAAGATTCTCACCGCTGCACTGTCACAGGCCACGACTCAAAACATCAGACTCATCCGCGCAGTTGAGCAGTGCCGAATCACAACTCACGCAAAGAAATGTCTCCGCACATCACCTGCAGTAGCAATTACAAACTGAGATGGCGACAAAGAGGCCAATCCTACCGACTGCCGCTTTAAGGCATAGAGGCAGAACAACTCCCAGTATGACCAATAATTCAGCCACTTAGTGATGCTCAACAAGTCAACGGACATTACTTTAGATTTTCCCATCTAATTAAAGTCAGATCCTGTCCAAAGGCTTTTTCTTTTCACGGAATTCTTTTCAGAATTCCGTTTTCTCTGAACTGAATATAAACACGTCCTGCTATTTCCTTTTTTAAAAACTCTTTAATTGACCTCTCTTGGCTTTCATATCCTGTACCATCTAAAGCACTCCGTCTCCTGTTTCACTCCCACAACCCATGGCCTCGGTTAGGGTCAGCCGTAATCCTGTGAGGTGTCACCTACCTGAGTGATATGAATTATACAGTCAGTTTGCTTTCTCTGACCCTCTGTCATTGGAGAGGGGAGATCGATGTGCTGCGGGCCACTGTAATTGGGTAATACGCCTCTTTTGGGAGGGTGTCCATGAATCAATGCGTGTGTATTACACATGCTGTAAAACAGCCCTTGGATAGATTGTAAATACTGGAGAAGTGTGAACCCGCTTGCAGGTCGCACCTATGAAACTGCTTAACTGCGGTTCCCGTGTATTTCCGCCCCTTGGCAGAATCCAGCGAATTGTTATCTTGGGCTTCTGTTGTTGGTTTAGTACAGTATATAACAATAGGAAAGACAGAGACAAATCATTCCTCTCTGGCCAAACTGTATTCCTCAGCAAAGATATTTTAAGAACGGGCTCTTTGAGTCAAAATTTGGCACGATCACCGCAGAGGGACCTCTGAGGGCCTCAGCCAATTGTCTGGACCATCTCACACCTGCGCTATCAGTGTAGCGCTCTCAGTCTGTCAGCGATTCTGAACCCAGCACAGGGAATTCCCTCTCACTTCAGGTCTGTGCTCTGGGGGTGCGCTGCCGGCTCGTGGCACGTCAAGTATTTCATCTTTAGGGGAGTAGTAGGGGAGGTGAAGGAACGGCAAGTTATGAGTATCGCACATAGACGGTTGTGTCGCGACGGCTGGTTTCACCTCGGAATGTTGTGTTGAATCTGCCGTGGTGAAAAAACAGATGAACATCATTTTCACGAGTACCTGACTGTGACCCCTAATTAGATGTAGGTGTTAGTAGCATACAACACTTTCAGCTTTCCTTTGTACCATGTTAAAATGACGCTCCTTAGCCTGTGGATCTGATCCAGTCTGATTGGTGAATTGAGTTGGCCAATCCAGGCTGGAATCTGGCAACTGCCGCAGGCGACTTCTTTTTGTAGGCCAACTTGGAAGGTTCGCACTGGTTCCCTCAACCGAAAGCCTATGGATTTTCCCCATAGACTTTTGGAAGCTCACAAGAAATAAGTTCTGTGCCACTTACATGTTTTGTCTATCAACATAATCTTCACAAATTGACACAACATTTATTCATTTTAAAATCTGAATACAATCGCCAGAAGTAAAAAGCTAACATGAGGCTATAAATAGACTACATTACGGCCGCTCGATGTCAACGTCACCACCACCAAGCCTTCGACAACTTTTCAAACTTTATTAAAACGTCTTCCCTGATAAGTAATTTCTCCATGAATGAATCTCCATCCACGTTTTTTAGAGATTTGTGTGTCATGGTTCTGCCTCTTCTTGTCATGTCTTTCTTGGTCTTGTGGCAGAACCATGGCAGAGCCTCTTGTTCTGTGTGGAGAGAAACATATTATTGTCGGCCTCGACATATTGTGCGTTCTCTCCGGTGTCTCGTCTCTAAGTCCCGCCCCTTCGTTCCCTCGTTAGCTTCCCCTTAGTGTATGATCCCAGTCACCTGCCCGTCACCCTCCCTGTGTAATCATCCCTTGTTAGTGTCCCCTATTTATAGCCCCAGTTTCTCCTTGTTGATTGGTTCTTTGTACCATGTTCGTGTTAGTCCCTGTCCAGTTGACCTCGTCTCGCACCGCCCCGCCCCGCCCCGTCCCGTCCCGTAGAGTGAGTTTTGTTTGTTTTTACTTTAGTTCTTGTTTTGCCCCATAGTGGGAAGTTTTTTGTTTACCTTTTTGAAAAGTCTTTTGTTATCGTGTTTGTTCCCCCATCGTGGGTTTTCGTTTTACATTTTAATAAATATTTCTGTTAACCCCTTCACTACTGTCTGCACTTGGGTTCTGACCACCACACTCCCTGACATTGTGTCCATGTTGAATTATTTGTGAGATTTATATACCCTTAGCTGGGTAAAGCTTTTAAAAAATCACGAGTGTTATTACTGGTGTGTTTTATGTTGTATTGAATAAAACATGAAAATATCTAGAGCTTTTGTGAATCACAGACCTTATTTCAGCCATTTGACCAAAAACCCATTGACCGGGGGCAATGGAACCAGAAGTGCTAAAATGTTCGCTTCATGGGTTTTAGACACAAAAATACACCATCCCTGTTTACTAAAAGGTCAAACACCAAATATGCCTTTTTTTACGCTTTGTATATTACACTAGTGCTAAAAAACATTCTGTCTTACAGCTGAAACATAAATATGAGAAAGCAATATTCTCACCAAAAGCATCTCATCTTAATTGCAACCCTCAAATTTGTAAATCGTTTCTTCCCAGGAGGTCTTCAAAGCAGCAGGTCCACCTGCTCCTCCAGATGCTGGGATCTGGAGTAAATTAAGGAAGAGGGAAGGAAAAACTAACTTGAAAGATGTTTAACATCTGTCTTAATTTTCTTCCCTGCTCCGCATCTCCAGGGATGCCCAAAGCCCCAGGAGAACATAACAGCTCCTGCACAAACTTTGTGCACATTTCCAAGAGGCTCATTCAGGAATAGTCGATTCTTAATGTCAGGACATCTTAAGTCAACCATGCCATGTATTGATTTGAGTAGTGGAGCCTGCTTCTGGAGGCTTCTATTATCAACTCAGCGTGTAGTTAAATGTTTTAGTTGGCTGGTAATGAAGTCGGGCCGGGAAGCTCACTTTGGATCAGGCCTTGTTAGGGCTGATGTCGAGCTGCTCGGCTGAAGAGCGCCGACTGTTTGCTTAGGGACTTTAAACAGACATTGTAGAACATCATTGCCCGCTGCAGGGGAAATACTCAGCAGATTACTCACATTTAATGGCGCTATCGAGAGTATCAGCGGTGTCATTTTTTTACTCCTCTTTTCCTTTGCTCTTTCCTTCTCATTGTATGACTCCAAAGTAGAAAGTGGCATTGTTGGTCTGTTGGGATAAATGTATAGTTGAAGTGTGATTTTTTTTGTGATAAAAGCTCAGGGAATAGAGGTCTCTCTGAGGAAAAAATGTCCCCTCAGGGGTGCGTCATTCACAGAAAAATGTTAACTTGATGAATTACAAAATTGGGTAGGAAATTATCATGTGCACACTTAAAATGCTCTTCTTCCTCTGTGCTTTGAATACTTACTTTTAATATCGATACACCAGTGACATGAAATAAAGGACTTTAAAAAAAAAAAAGTATATTATTAATGAGTTGCTTTGCACTTGGTAGATCAGATTGTAATTTGTTTTGTGTTTGTTTTCTTTTGTTTAAGTTACATTTTTTAGTTTAAAGTTTTGATTTAGTTATAGGCCTACTGTAGATTAAATGTTAATTTAAAATATAGTTAGGTTTAGTTTTAGTTTAATTTTTAGATTGACGTTTCAGTTCAGTGTAAAGTATGTGTATATTTAGACTTTAACATTCAGCAAGTTAGCTATGTTTAAGTTTATGTAGTTTATGTTAAATGTGTAGCAATGTCCTGTGAGGCACAACATTCATTCCTTTTTCATTCCTTCACATATAACGGAATGACAATACAGTTGATTTGAAAAATCTAATCTAATCTAATATAATTCGGAAGGGAAAACAAGATATATGTATCATTTTGCTTCCCAAGTAATGAATATAAGAAGAGTTTGTAAGATTCAAAAATCATGTTTTTTTTTATTGTGCATTCCAATTAATATCAATCAATCTGTAGTTGGTTTGTTTTGATTTAAGCCATAATAACTCATAAAATACAGCTAACTAACACAATAAAACATTAAAAACATGATAACATAATACAATTATTTTTAAAAACAACAAACGGAGTTATCTCACTTTGGAAACTCTTCATATCTTGTTTTAATGATCTTTATGTAATTGTATTGGAAAATAAAACCAAACATCTTTTTTGCATTGTACTGTAAATATGGAATGTATAACTCTTAAAACATATGTGGGTAAAAACAACACATTTTGTAGTTCAGTTAACTGAACACATCTCCGTGTTATTTCTCGGACACATTTTGTGTTACTTTTAACACAACTTGTGTTTTTACTTTCTTTTATTTTACACAAAATTAATACAAAATATGTTAAACATAATGTGTTAAATAACATAACACAAACAGTGTGTTCATAGAGATAACAAAACTGCAAAAAATAAAAACTATAAAAAACTATTTAAGAGACCACTTCAAAATTATTTTTAGTTTTTATGAGTTTACTACATAGGTATGTGTTTAAGTAAAAGGATCATTCTTGTTTTATTCGTTGTACTAGTGACAACATTTCCCCCAAATTCCAAATTAAAACATATTTGCTAAAAATTATAACGGGACAAACTGGTCAAAAAAAGATGCAATGTTTGCAGTTCTTGAATCCTGCAAAGAAAACAAATTCATATTCACGTTTAACATCACAAAACTAATGTTGTACATGACTGTCATTCCCGAGGTTTGTTTCTGTTAAAACTCGCAATTTTGGACTGAAAGGCCACAATATAAGCAGAAAACTGGAGTGCTCTCTGAATTTTTTTCCATGGCTGTACATGTAGTAAAATTACAAATTGTTTACTAAAGGTTTGGTTGGAAAATGAAGCTTTATATTGGGGTTTCTTAAATATTTGGAATCTATTTTAAAGCTGAGAAGTCAAAGGACATCATCATAATTTGACAATGACCCAGGTAACACTAAGGAAATGATGGTGGAATTTAGTGAAAGTGGATATTTGGTGCCATTTCCGAAAGTGTGAGCGTTGACTCCGCTTATAGTGTAACAGCTGAAGGTCATCTCCTCTACCCCAAATAGCTCAGCAACATGATCATTCCAGCCCCCTCCATCAACAGGTTAACAGTGCCTGATGATGTCATGCAAGACGAGGCTGCCATGGCAACATCCCAGGACTGCAAATGTGGATTTATTGAATGGGTATTGGCACTGAAGTTACAGTTAAACACACATGCACGTTACCATTCACTGAGATGTGAGTTTATGATATTGAGCTGATTGTCTGTCAGAACAATCCCTGCTGAGATGCCATGTGTTTTGGATGTTGGGATGCAGACGTTTACACCAGGCATCTTTGATTGTTTGTTATTAAAAAAGTGAGCAATTTGCAATGTAGAAAGACTGGAAGATGCAGAAAGTAAAGATTGCCTGACATCTGATTCCCTTTTCCTGCCAGCAATCCATCTTCCTCCGGTTCTAATCACTGTCACCTCAGTTCAACACATCCACCCACTGTCACACTAGATCTTCCCTTCCCTTTCAGTCTGATGTTCTCTCATTTGGCAAAATTGCCTGAAATAGGCTCTTGTGTTGACTGTTTTGATGTCAGATGGTCCTGATGTTTTCGCTCTGCCCGCGCCTCGTTACGAGTCGGATCCTGGTTAAACCGTTCCACCTGATTTCTTTCTCTCGCAGTGGCATTCAGCGTGATTGGTTCTCTAATATTAATCTGGCTAGAGTTCGACCTGTCATTGTTCCTTCTCTAGAGCTCTTGGATTGGATCACATTCAGGGCAGAGCAGAGTGAGGCTGATTTTGATTGGTGCCTACGCTCAGGGCATTGAGTCGGATCTGTTGTGAAGCTTTGGTGTAAATGACTGGATTTGCAGGTCTTGGTGATTGCTGCGATTCAGTTTTTTTAAAGGTCCAGAAAAATACCTGTTAGCTTGGCATTGCGTTTCCTGTCTCTCTCTCTTTTGGGTATTTACAACTTGAGGATGAACTTTAGATCATATGTTTTGTAATAGTTATCAGATTGCTGAACAGACACCTTCATATCTAATGAATATGTTTTCATGGGGGGCCCACAAGGGGGCCCCAGCTGACTTCCAAGGGGGCCTCAAGATGACTATTATTTTAAAGGGGCTTGCAGTGTGTATTTATTTTGGATGATCTATTGACAGAAATGCAATATAATATACATAACTATGTGTTCAGAGGTGTATAAAGACCTTACATAATGAAGGGTTATGTTTTATTACCTTAGCATGAGCTATTTCTATCTACATACACCGTGGGTCCCCTTGCATGGAATTCACCTTGTTGTTTCTACAGTAGCCCTAAACGGACAAACAGTAGCCCTTAACCTCTACATTTTTGTTATCAGATTTTTTATAAACAGACTTGTGCTGGGTCGAACTGCTCTTGCGTGAAGAGCTGTAGGATGTGTTTACCCCTGTTTACTCACAGATCAGGACATCCAGAGCTACAAGGGTCACTGTAGATATGACACAGGTCTGGCTGGGATGAGGTGCTTTTGTAGTAAATGAAAAAGGAAATTATTTTCTTCTCTTCAAACATCTTAATGGCTTGTCTTAATGGCACTGCCTATTTTTGAAGTGCCATAACTCTAGTCTGTCTAAATACCCTTCTCATTAAAACAGCTCTGCGAAATCTGCTGAAAACTGGTATTCATATTAATTGATATTGGTGTTAAAGATAGAGTTTAGACAAAAATGAACATTCTTTCATCATTTACTCACTCTCATGTCATTTGAAACCTGTATGACTTTCTTTCTTCTGCAGAACACAAAAGAAGATATTTTGAAGAATGTTGGTAACCAACAACATTGGACCACATTGACTTCCATTGTATGGCAACAAAATCACTGAGACATTTCTCAAAATATCTTCTTTTCTGTTCCACAGAAGAAAGAGTCATATACAAGCTTTAAACGACATGAGGGTGATAAATGATTTATTACCTGATGTAAACAGGGTTTTTATTGCAGTATGTTTTTAGTGAGGTCTGTCCAGCCTTACCTGCTGCATGAAGACAAACATGCGTCCTCCAGAAACCGCTATTACTGTGTCCGTCTTCATCAGTGTCTTGGTTGCAGTTTGGGTCGAGACCTTCACCTGTCAGGAAAAGAGCGTGACCCTTGTGCTGGTGCTTAACACTCCAGTAAAAGACCCACGCCTCTCCGCCCAAGTCCCGGACAAACTCAATTTAATCCCCTGTCGCTGTATTGATGAATGGAGGAGAAAGTTCAAAAGAACTAAATTAAGTTTCTTTTAAAAGTTATTGTTTGTTGTTGTCGGCTAAAAGGTTGATCTGTAGTGCTTTTTTAGACCTCTTGTTTAAATTTTTGTGCTTTGGCGCACAAATATAAGACAAAAGATGCAGAGAGGAAGACTTTGAAATGCTTTAAAGGGGTCATATGGCGTGAATACGTGTTTTCTGTGTCTTTGATGTGTTATAAGTTTCCCATGCATGTATTAGACGTGTAAAATTGCATAAATGAAAGTGTCGGAACAAAAGATGCATTCTATCTAAAACGCCTTGTGTAACCACACCCCCACAAATCTACGTCAGTTCGTGGTATGATTTGACTAAGACCGCCCAAATGTATACGCAAGTAAGGTGGCGTAGCTGTCAGTATAATTGCTTCGGAACCTGATGTTCCAAATAGGGTAAGAGGTGTTACATTTCCGTCACAAACTTGCAGTATTCAAACAATCACTACGCACTTGTGTACTGGTCAATCATAACACACCTCACTTTTTTTTTAGAGCGATGAGCTTTGTAAAAAATTCTGAGTTTCAGAGAGGCGGGGCAAAGAGGAGATACAAACATGCACGGTATGTGGAAAATACAGCGTTTTTTGAACCTTAAATCCTGTATACATATTGCATTACATCTAAAACAAACAATAATATTTTGTTTTAGCCGTGTCATATGACCCCTTTAAGAGTTGTTTTACATCGAAGCCGAATCGCCTAATTTGTAGCTTTGTCAGGTCATTGGTCACAAGAGGTTCATTACGGAGAAGTCAGAGCCATTAGCACTTGGCTCGGTTGGCTGGAAACATTTTTTACAGCTACTGTAGTGAGGGGTGGAGAACTCGGCAGACAGTTTATGGAGGACAAATGTATCTCTCTTTGCCAGCATCCTATTGTAGAATTAGAAAAGAATGTTATTATGGGCAGAGGTGGATTATGGGTATATTAAACTGCATACTAACTATAAACATAAATTGGTAAATTTAAGAAGACCATTTTATGAAACAGTTATGTGCATTTATGGTTGTAATTATGAATGTTTGTAAATTATATTTCATAAGTTTTCACTCAGTGATAAACATTTATTAGTATTATTGTTTATACTTCTAACAAACTTCTAACATTAAAAGGATAATTGAACCAAAAGTAAAAATTCTGTCATTTATTCATCTTCATGTCATTCAAAGCCTCTATGTGACTCTTTTTCTGTGAAACACAAAACAAATATTTTGAGAAATGTCCAACAGTGTGTTCAAACAATGGAAGTCAATGGGGGCCAGTGTTGTTTGGCTATCAACATTCTTCAAAATATCTTATTTTGTGTTCTGCAGAAGAAAGAAATCATACAAGTTTGAAATGACATGAGAGTGAATAAATAATGAAAGAATTTTCATTTTGGGTGAACTGTCACTTTAAATGTCCAGTGTATGAAATTTAGTGGCATCTAGTGGTGAGGTTGCGAATTGCAACCAATGGCTCACACCACCCCTCCCTTTCGAAGCACTACGGTGGCTCACACAGAACTAAGATGTCATCAATTTTTAGCTTCTTTGCCGAAGGAGAAAACTTGTTAACGAAACGTGCTCTGTAGAAGTTTGTCCGTTTAGGGCTTCTGTAGAAACAACATGATGAATTCCATACAAGGGGACCCGCTGTGTATGTAGACATGTAGTATGTAGCTCATTCTAAGGTAATAAAAACATAACACTTCATTATTTAAGGTCTTCATACACCTCTGAAGACATACAGTAGTTATGTATATTATATAGCATTTCTGTCAACAGATCCTCCAAAGAAACTGCACATCTCCCATCATTGGATTATTGTAATATGAGGGGATTTGAGAAATTACAAAACCATCATTTGGTGTCTTCAATAATCAAACTCCCAGCGTGCCAGGGGCTACATGTGCAGTGCATGATGGGAAACCTTCATCACTAATCCATGACCTTGGTATGCACCATGTTTGTCCCTATATGTAATTAAAATAAAATGTCTGACCCTACGGAGACACACACAAATGTTTACCCATGCGCAAACAGACAGCAAATGCACATGCATATGGTTTATATATTACGGGATTGTGAATCTGTGTAGCTAAAATGGATTTAGCAGGGCATGTGGGGTGAAAGCACGACCGATATGAAATCTTTATTGAACAGCTGCAAACAGAAACAGCATCAGTAGATGGGATGATTGGATTTGCTCTTTTCGCAGCACATCGAATTACAGGTGTACTTCAATTGTGCAAGTTCATGGAAAATAAATATCACAGTTGGACTGAATTTACTTGTTTAAATATGTAACGGTATTTGCTCCTGTTATAATCTAAATTGTTATGGTCAAAGCATGAAAACAATAAGTGCTTTAAATTGTTGTAAAAAAAGAAAGAAAATGTTTTCTGTTTAATTTAATTGCATTTTTGTTTTTCTGAGCAAAAAATAAATACCATACATTTTTCCACAAAACATGCCAAGGCAGTGATTGTCAAAAGGAAACTACTGTGTTTCTACAATCATGTAGACATCTCATCAGTGGATGTTTTTCTATACATCACTTCTAGTTTGTTCAACTCTTTATTACCATCAGAGATTGCAGACCACATCATTTTATACTTTGGTCAGTCGTGGCCTAATGGGGGGCAGTCGGTGGCCTAATGGCTAGAGAGTCGTACTCGTGACCAAAAGGTTGCCGGTTCTATTCCCAGGGTCCCTTGAGCAAGGCACCTTACCCCTACTTGCTCCCCGGGCGCTGCAGTGATAGCTGCCCACTGCTCCGGGTGTACGTGTGTTCACCACTTGCTGTGCGTGTGTTCACTACTCTCTGGATGGGTTAAATGCAGAGGTCACATTTCGGGTATGGGTCACCATATCTGACTAATAGGTCACTTTCACTTTATGGGCAATTATGAATCATGATTTACATCATTTATTCTGTTGGATGCATGCTGCGTCTTTGAAACATGTTGTGATGTTGACTGATTTTCACAGCCATGGAAATTTGCATTGAAGAGGTCTTTAACTTTTGTAATGTAATGTAGATTGAAACGGTGTTTGGTCAGGCATTATATGTAGTCCGTTAATGAAATGTAAATATGTGTCGCTCCATTGGCTGGGTTGAAAAGCTCCTTATTTGTGTGTTTTATGGGTATTGTGATTTGTTCATTTCACGCGTGCTGTACACAGTTGGGAGAGTGGGGGGAAGATGAGCAGGTGGTTTATGCATACATTCAAAATTTTCCACTATTTACTTGTCCCATGTTGTGCAAAATTGTTACATTTTTCATACGTTTACGCATTTGGCAGACTCTTTTTTCTTGCAATACAGTTCACACATGTCTTTTATCAGTATGTGCGTGCCCTGGGATCAAACCTTTGACCTGTGCGTTGCTACCAGTTGAGCTACATGAACACTGTACATAGAACAAAAGAGAGATGTTTTGCATAAAGTTCACAATAATCTTTTGCAGAAAGGACAAAAACATCATAAAAGTAACATAAAATGTGCCAAAACGATAACTTGTGTGAGGAACACAAGGAGTACTCCTTAATGGTTCTTTAGACCATTAAAAAGCAAGAAAAAGGCACTTTTAATCGAAAAAAATATAAAATTATATATTATGCTCTTAAGTTTGCAATAATGACATGTATTGGAGTGTGATTTTCAATTTAAACTACCAGGTTTATTTACATCGCACTACTAGGGCTGTCAAATTAAAATTCGAATTTCGAACATTTGTCGAATTTGGAGAAAATATGCATATTCGAACATAAATCTGGGCATTCGAATTTTCCTGGACGCTCACGCAATGTGATGATGACGTAGCTGATGCGGTTCGTTCAATTACGTGCTGCGTTATTAATTTGAAAAAATTGTGGAAAAATACAGTGGGGTTTCCAAATCGGAGAGGATCTTTACATTCTTTCATTTATTTTGCTTCTTTGTGGAATACCAAAGAGATACCAAAAGGACGTGGTTTTTGTAGGACTTTGAAGTGCCACATAAATACTATAGTACAAGTACAATTGTATGCATAAAAAACTAAACGGTATTGTTATCAGATACCATTACTGCGGCATGGTGCCACCAAAGTACTTTTTTTAGGGTAGAAAGTTTAAGATTCCAGTAAGTAGAACATCAACGGGCCGGCTGTGTTGTCTGACAGATCAATATTGCACTCATCAAGACTGCCGGTACAAGGCTAACTAAATAGACAGGCACTCTCCCCCATCTAGATCTCTGCCCTGGTGTATTTATCATTAGTATAACACTGCAGAGGATGTGCATTGCGGAAGACAGCTGCAGCAAAAACACTTGAACCAGCCAGTAAATGAATAAATGGAGAAGGATGTTTCAGTTATCGAATCAGACGTCATTCTGCCCTTGCTCTCCATCTTCTTTCGCCTTCTTTTGTCTTACCCGATTCGCACGTTTAAAATAGTTTCACCATTGATGTTAAATCGAACATTTATTTCCTTCTTTGATAGTGATGCTTGGGGTTTGCTGTGAGGTTTTATGTTGACGTGTTTGAATTGAAGTGCCCCCTTCTCTCTCATATAATTTCGCAAGCATGCCATCCCAAAATAACCAGGACTCTTCCTGTTATAGTCCTTGAGCAGCAATACACCCGGACTACTAATCACAAGGAGCTGCCCTTGACCAGCAACAGAATCAAGGTGTCTCTGTGTTTGTGTGTGTGTGCGCAAAATAAGATATCACATTCTCAGGACGAGAAGATGCAGCATCACCCGAAGTATGCGGTCATTTCCTTTTAAAACAAAGGGAGTGATGGAAAGCTAACCCTCACTGACTTCAGTTACATTTCTCTTAGTAAACACGACTTGTTAATTTTGATTAGTGAAGACTGATAACGAAGGTGCTTCTGTTGTGGTCCTGCAGCATCTCATTGGTGGAAGAGCAGATGGGAAACGCTTAGCGACAGCAAAGAGAGTCGCTCGTTAGCAGCCTCCTGTTGCCTAAAATGACAAATGGGACATCCTATGGTCTGGTGGACTTCACGGATGCGTGCTAACTAAGGCCACATCAGGTGCGTCAACCGGGACCGCTGTTTAAAAGTGTGGCTCTAGATTTACAAGAAGAAGAAAGGTCATCATATCCGAGGTTGAAACTCAAAAGTAGAATCGCCTCTTTGAAAGCCCAAACAGTCCATTCCTGTGTGCCTGTAAATAAGTGTTTAAGTACGTTTCAGACATGAAATTCTTTGTTAAAAATTTATTGTGGTCTTAGATGGAAAAAAGTAAAAATAGATTCATGCCATAGTCTCTCTCGCTTTCTTTCACTCATTCTCTTCAACACTGTAAAAAAACCTGTAATTTTACAGTATATTTCCTGGCGCCCCAGCTGTTGGAATATTTTTTACAGATTTTTTTAATTTTGTCTATTTTTGTCAAAAAAATTATATTTTTCAATGGCCTAAGCTAGGTATTAGATATTTAGGAATTCCATTTCCTCCGGACCTGAAAGATTTAGTGAGAGTTAATTTTCATCCTTTAATGAAAACATTTTCCTGTGATTTGATTGGGTGGGCTTCTCTTCCAATGTAAATGACCGGAAAAGTCAATGTAATTAAAATTAGTTGTACACCCAAAATTAATTACTTATTACAGTCTCTCAATACAAATTCTAAAGTTCAAAATTTTAAACAGTTTGACAGGATGTATTAGAATTTTTTTGGAACGGCAAGCGACCTTGGCTATGTCTAAATAAGATACAGAGGCCCATAGAGAAAGGTGGTCTAGGCTTGCCAAACGTATTGTATTACTATTATGCTTATAGTCTTAGACACCTGGCACATTGGTCACTTCCTCTAGAGCGAGCACCTCCCTGGTTTAAGATCGAAAAATGTGCCTTGCTGTCAATTCACATTTGAATGCAATATGGTTAACGATATCTTGTTTACGCAGTTTTGACCCTTACTTAAATGTTAATTAAAGTAACGGTACCCATGACAACATGTCGTGTATTTACAAACCATATACACTGCTTTCTATAAGTGAAAGTACCCAAGAAAGAAGTGTCACATAAAGCATATGAGAAACACGGTGTCTCGTCTTTAAACACCAAACACTATAAGCTGTTTTCTATAAGCATACCTGTTTCCCCCGGGGCCATTCGCTAAGGTGCTTCGGTCCCCGTTGGTCCAGTCACGACCGCTTTCAGGGGTGAGACCCGTGATCGCGGTTTCATGAGAGATGGGTGTGATAACGGGAGATTCTAACTTGAGTGTTGACAGGTATGTCTATAAGCAAACGGACTAACAAACGCGTCATGTTATCTATATGCAAAAGTACACATGACAAGCCAATTATTTATTTACTAACCATACACACTGCTTTCTATAAGTGAAAGTACCCATGACAAACCCGTCGCGTGTTTACAAGCCGCTCGACCTGATTTTGCCAAGTGGACAACATATTTTGTTGAGGACAACATTTTTATAAATAAAACTATACCCACACCAAACCCCAACCCTAACCATAACTTGTCGTGATTCTGCCTCATCTTGTCATGTCTTTTTTGATCTTGTGGCAGAATCACGACAGGATCCCTTGTTTTTTGTGGAGAGAGAAGTTTTGGCCTTCCACATTCCCTCTCTCTCCGGTGTCACGTCTCTGTTCCCGCCCTTTCGTCTCGTTATTGCTTGTTAATTAGTTCATGTCCCGCACCTGTTCCCTCTTGATTTGCTCCCCTTTAAATAGTCCTCGTTTCATTGTCCTTTCTTCGGTCATTGTGTTTGCATGCCTTGTTTGTTTACCCATGTCCTTACCAGTGTTCTCTTTGTTCATGCTCGTGGTCCTGCTGTCTAGATCTTGTCCACTCCAGTAAGTGTGCAGTTTAGTTCATTTCCAGTGTTATGTCAGTTTATTGAAAGTTAGCCTTGTTATTTCTGTCATTAATGTTATACCCCAACGTGGATCTTTGTTTTGTGTTTTTTGGTTTAAATAAATATCCTTTTGTTAACCCCTTATCTGCTGCTTGCAATTGGGTTTTTCCTGTGTAAATCATGACATAACTTATCCATAAAATCAGAGGGAAATAAGTGAAAAACAATGGTCTAGAAGCACCTAATCCTGGTTGGAAGATTAAACTTAAAATAAACTGTAAACTTATTTCTGAAATCTGATTGGTTGATTTAAATGTTGTCCCAGTGTCAACATGATGTTGCCCTAAGGATATCAACCACTTGGCAAAAACAGGAGAGCCTTTACAAGCCATACACATTGCCTTCTATGAGTGAACGGACAAACGTTTCATAGTGACATTTTACCTACTTTTATGTAAGGGAAACGGGTCAATTTAGCTCAAAGGGAATTATTACTTTTTTTTTACAGGGAATTTCAAAAGAATCGACTCTTGCGACCGAACAAATGAATCATCCAGAGCTCATTTTAAAGGACTGTAACTCTCAATTCTGCATGGGACATTAATATCTGAGATATAGAGGAAACACTAATTCGAGCAAGGTAACAAAATCAGCAAATTTAAGACATTAAACGGTTAACACAACAAGACACTTCGCTTTGAATATAAACAAAAATGTATTGACTAATCTAACACAAAACTAAGACCTAGGGATGCACCGAATCTAACATTCTTGGCCGAAGCCGAAGCCGAACATGATGTGAAACACTTGGCCGAAGGCCGAATAATACCGAACACCGAACATGGTTTTTGCATTTCTTCTATTTATTAAGCTATTTTTTTCACTATTGCACAAACTGAATAGTCAAAATTTGCTTTTAAAAATTTGTCTTGCTTTTCAATAAAATACAATACAACTTAATATAAAATTGAGCAAAACAAAATACATTAAAACAAAAAATTTAATAGCCTATATTAATAAGGCCTATAACTGACTGGTAAAAGAATGTAATGTAAGTTACTCTGTACCCCTACAACAAAACAGTTCATTAAAAACTGTCATTCCACATTAGGCCTATAAACTAAAAATACGAATAAACTAAAACTGTTGGATTATTATAGGCTACGTTGCAAAATGATTTTAAGAAAAAAAAACACCGAACGCAAGCAATTCTGACTGATGCTGACTGACAACCATATCAGTTCACGTCTCTCCCCCAAACTCCGCCCACAGAAGCTGACTGTTCTCTGGTGCACTCGTGGCCGGGATGCACAGAACATACTTTGACAAGTTGTTTAGTACAGGGAACTGTGTGCGCGCGACCACTGTATGATGTCAAAGGATGTCGCGAGCGGCGGGGCTACTGTCAGACAGCCCGCTCCCGTCTGAAGTTCACAAGTTACCGACCGGTAAAGACGCTTTCATTCGGAAATTTACTTCCGTGCGGCAAGTCCCGTGCTGTGTCTTTCTCTGACACCTTCACACACACACTGCCAAAATGTTTGCGGCATTAATAAAGCGCACGTCTCTCTCTCTCTCTCTCTCTGCGCTGGTTGCTAGTTGATCGTTTCTCGAGTCATGTTCGGTAAAATTTATTCGGCCATTTCACATATTCGGCCGAATACCGAACATGCGTTTTTTGCTATTTTCGGCCGAATATATTCGGTGGCCGAACATTCGGTGCATCCTTACTAAGACCTAACACACACACATGGCGTCCTTTGTTGCAAGAGGTTTTCCGCGTTGATTCGCTGGGGGTCTGTTAGTCTTTGGAGTGACGTCTTGGGGAGCCAATCGGGTTGATGAGTGCTGGCTGTTGGAGTGGAGTCTCGTGGTTGAAAGTTTAAAGTTTACTGCGGGTAAAAACTAGTCGTAGACTGTGGCTTTACAGCAAACTTAACTTAAACTGTGACTCTCAAAGGAGAGAAAAGAAAATGTAGAGACAAAATTAAATGGGAGATGGCCTGAATGAAGTCCGGTCTTAGCCCATCTCAGGGTGTGACTTTCTCCTCCCAGCTCCATGATCAAGTTACCTTTGGTCACATGGGTTCTAACTTTTCATTCTTAGTAGTGTACAATTTAGACATTATTTTATGATGGGTAAATGATACATTTTACATAGATTTGATTAACATTTGATTAACTAAAGTCATTCACGCTTCATTCATACCATGCAAGATACACTTCCAATAGTAACATTAAATAGTAAATAATAATCGCATTGCTTAATATGTGATCAAATAGCAACAATGAACATGTATAGACTGTAAGCATATTATAGAGTTATGCAGATTAATTATGTTTGGTTGTAAGTCATTTTATCATTATTTGCGGATGATCTGATGCATTTTATATTAAATGATAGTCTCAAAGTCTCATTTTTCACGTTTTCTGAGTTGGTAGATGCACCAGAGACCCAATTACAGCACTTAAACAGGAAAAATCTGATTTTCATGAAATGGCCCCTTTAAACTAGATGATCTTTATGAAAATGGTAGTTTGAAATCATTTGAACAATTACAATATCAGTTTGGTATATCGAGATCCCAGTTCTTCCGGTATTTACAGTTACGTCATTTACTTTGTACAACTTTAGGGTCTAATACACAGCCACCTGGGAGTGCAGACACTCATGGTTTTATATTTTCGGTATATGGGAAGGGTCGTGAAGTGTCAAAGTATTATTCCTGGTTGATTCAAAGTCTCAGTGATGGAACTTCAAAGGCTCTTAAGAAAATATGGGAAAAAGACCTGAACCTGACATTTGTAGATGAGGAGTGGCGTGGAATCCTAAAGAATGTTTAATTGGTGTCTAGGATGCAAAAACACGTCTTATAGAGTTTAAGATTATACATCGTTATCATCAGTGTTGGGTAAGTTACTCTGAAAAAGTAATTAATTACTAGTTACTAATTACACATTCAATAGTGTAATTAGATTACTGTACAAATTACTCTCTACAAAAAGTATTTAAATACTTATTACTAATTACTTTTAGTATTACTTATTACTAATTACTACAATTATTAACTGACTTGTATAACAAATGTGAGAAAGATACATTAAAGCATGCATTTTAAAGTTAGATTTTGAATTTTAATGTCAATTCCACTATTGTATACATTACACAGTATTTAATTCAGTTACATCAGAAGTAACTGAGTAACTAAATTCTATGGGCCGATAGGTCGTCCGCCATATTGGAACGGTGCGAGCCGGTCTGTTAACAGTCAAGAGCAAGCTGACTGTGTATGATTATGAAAACATATTTATTGTTGTGTAAACTCAAACATTATACCTGCTACACTAACACATGACAACAACGAAAGGTTATCCCATTTTTGGGAATTTTAATCCCTTGGTTTTTACAGCCATGGCTGTGCAGGGCAGTGTTGGGGCATTCTAGTCAACTGTGAGTGACGTCAGTGGACCGTTCCAAGATGGCGGACACGTCTACGTTCCTGGAGTGCTTGAAGGCGGCATCTAGTTATGTATATCTATGGTCGTACAATAGGGTTGTTCCGATAGACGATACTATCGTGTATCGACGATCCTCAGACATATCAGCGATAGCTGATTCCCTAGACGATAGTTGGCTGTGCATTGTGCATTGCTTCATGCAAGAGAGCTTGCAATGCACGTGGCTTAGGCTTTTCCTCGCGCCAGAGAGAGTTTATAATGTGCGGGCTTTGAGTTTTCAGAGCACGAGAGAGCTTGTGATGCGCGCGGCTCGGGCTCAGGAATTGCTATGCGCGTGAGGGTTTAAAACCAGCGCACGATTTGTTCCCGTTTGGCAATCAAGTAATAACAGCGCACGCGGGCATCAATGATTTATTTGGATGAATGATATTGACTCATAGCAATAGTTTACTTTCTCTTATTTAAAAGGTTGCGCTGGTAAGTAACAATGTTGCCAGCTGCACTGAACTTAAACTCTGATAGAATGCTAATTGCAGTCACACATGAGCATTTTCTAGACACATAAGCTACTGTTTTTGTCCACAAATCCAGCTTGTCATAGATAAATGTGTAATTGCCCCGCCCCTCGATACTATCGTGTATTGGCGATCCACAGGCTGGCGATCGAACGATCTGATTATATTGAATATCGCCCAACACTATCGTACAAATGACAATGGTGTCTGATTCCTGTTGACACAGAACTGTGAAAACCGCAAAAACAGTTAATTATGCATCATGCCAGACCAATGGTTGAGTAAAATGAAATATTAACCATAATTTGCTTGTTTTCTTCTTTCGAGTCTCCAAGTGTGTTTGCTTATTCCTGAGTTAATGTGACTGCGTGAACTGGAGCTCGTAAGTGCTTCTGGCAGATCGGTGAGAGAAACTCTTGAGTTTTCATGACTACATGAGGAAGAGAGTATTTAATGTTAGAGTAATGATAGCTGTAGGAAGCTGATAGCCTGAGGGTGTATTGAGAAAATGAACATGCACGCTGCATTTATTCTGGCTCATATTCTCTCATACACTCCCTGGCTTTCTTGCAGTGATGCTAAACCTGAGTAATGACAGGGGTGTGTATGGAGTTATGCATATATGTATATAAGCCATGATATCACAGGGATGACCTCTATATGTTATGTGATTTACAGCATTAGGCAGGAAGTACTAAAGAAACGCTAATGAACTGCTAATGGAATGTCATATATTACTGTGTAACCAATTTCGGATGGTAAAAAACGTTGTGCGATGTTCATCAAAACTGAAGCGGCAGACGGCTCCCACTTCCCTTCTCGAACCTTTTAGTGTCTTAGTACTGCCCTAATGCGTTCACAGAATGTGTCCTAAAACACCAAATCTGTGCTGTGTGCTCTCTCTAAAGTAATATTTCTCACAGCCCTTCCATTTTCAGAACCGAGCACTTACATAGAGAGAGAGAGAGAGAGCGAGAGAGAGAGAGAGAGAGAGAGCTGTCCTAGAAACGTTTCTGCTCCATACAGCGAGATCTCTTGGGACAGTCATGTTAGTGCGGTCAGGGACCATGGAACACCTTAAAATAGTGGAAAACTGTATAAGAACAGCACAATTGATGTTTACCCGTGTGTTCCTGAGCCCATCATACACAGAGAGGCAGCGGGGAATATAGCAGGGCAGTGAGGGTGTGTATGAGAAACAGAGAAACAGCTGACCTGATAATAGATCTACTATCTTCTATAATAGATCAACTATAGACAGTAATGAGGTCAAACCGGTCAAGAACATGTCTGGATCATATTTACCCACAAGAACAGAATGAAAAATAAGAATGTATTTCTTGTGCAAAAGCTTTTTTGGAAACAGTGTCACTTTTTGCAAATGATTATTTTCGTGACAATTAAAGGTGTCTTTGACAGATATCCCTGAAATTGTTTTCCTGAGATGTCACACCTGTGTCTGTAACACCTTTCTATGTTGGCTGACATGATAGATGGCATGTGGATAGAGAAGAGAAGGTTAGTGGAATGTCTTTGAAGCAGTAAAGCAATTCATTATTTATATGGAAATACATACATTTTAAGGCAGCAGAAATTAATATTTGGAATTTTATTTATTTATTTAATTTATGTAGTTTAGTTTTTGTTTATTTCCAGTTCATTTGAACATTTTATACACGTTTGGGTCTTAACTTAAAGGTACAGTGCGGGATGTTTTGTATGATCTATTAACAGAAGTGCAATATAACACGTGTCTTTAGATGTGTATAAAAACCTTACGTAATGAACAGTTATGTTTTTATTACCTTAGAATAAACCAGTTGTATCTACATAGGGAGCGGGCCAATCTACATTAAATTTGTTATGTTGCGCAGCCATGTTTTGTACAGTAAGCTCTAACGGACAAATAGCTCTACAGAGCGCGTTTCGTATATGTTGGTCTTCGTGTGTGTTTTTAGACGCAGCTTGCGTCATCGCTGAGTTGAAGACGCACAAAGTAGTAAGTCGTAGTACGGAGAGAAGGAGGATTAGTCGTCGTCGTCTAGCTGAAGCAATTGATTGTTCTGTCTTAGAAGTTTTGATAAAATGGAGGACCATGCGTATTGTGCACAAGAGTCAACAGAGCGTGAATCTCCGTCGTCAAAGAAGCGCAAACGTGATGCTGCCAGACGAATTAGAGACAAACGGCGGCATAAATCCAGGATAAACATCGGTGTATCTATTACCAGATGGAAGGCACTGTTGAAAGACAAATGTTTTCAAGGCGACGCCGAAGTTGCCTGTTTTCTGCTAGACTGGTAAGATAATTCAACATTTGCAATGTTTCCACTTTTTCAGTGTTTACCAAACAACTGTTTTGTTGAAACGGTAACGTTAGCATTTTATACAAATGGCCATATAACCTCCGAATAATAATGTTTTTCCGTCCCTGCGGTACGTACTCCGGTTGTTCCTGACCAAAGGGGGAGACAAACGTCTACTAACTTACACCTAACTGCCTATGTCGCTGTCAGATCAAACGCTTTGAACAGCGTTGCTATTTACGATTAGCTAACTTTAGTTACTTTACTACTCTCAGCGTGTACTAGATAGCACGCAAGAAATATATCTAATTATAGAATTGTAACAGTAACTTTCGCAATAGAATACATGTTAAATGATTAATTACATTAATATATTGCCTTACCTGTTTGTATCACTGCTATCCGCTGTCTCAGTAGACGACATCTTTTTTTACTGTTGCGGCAACCATCGTAATTCGAAAGGGAGGGGTGGGCAAATGACTCCGAGATTCGTTGCAAAACTATAATACAACGCTAGTGGCCGCTGATTTTCAAGAACTGCGGCTTTAAGCTTTATTTGAATATTTTTTACATGTTTGGGTCGTAACTTAAGCTTATTTCTAGTCTACATTTCTAATTTAATTTTTTTATATATTTTTTTCAAATATTATTTAGACCTATATTTAATTTATTTTATTTAACATTGTGTATACTTATATATATACTATATTAAATATAAAATATACTATATTAAAATATATTAAATATACTATTTATTTTCATAGTAAAACTATAAAAATTATAGCACTGATATACATGTATGTTTAAATATTAGTGCTGTCAAAAATAATGTGTTAACACGTGCAATTTAAGCACAATTAATACATTAATTAATCACAATTTCAAATTATTTAAATAAAAAAGTAAAAAATAAAAATGTTATTTTTTTAATCGATTGACAGCACTATTAAATATATTTATAATTTATAAATACTATTAATTATTTTGCTAAATGTAAACAACACTGGGCCAGAAGCACTTCCTGCTTCATTTTTTTTGTTCGTTTTTTAATTTCTTTCAATTTTTCATGTTTTATAGATGTTTGCTTAATGTGGTAGCTGGATGACATTGAAAAGGGCCAACGCTACGAGACAAACATTAACTAGTTCATGCATCGATAACAAAGGCTATATTGTCCAAACTTTTCCACTCTACATCATTAGCTCCTTTATGGAAAGCTGTTTATTGTTACTCATAGAGAAAATATTAGCCATCTTCTTGAAGTCGTTTGATTTTGATTTACTCCAGCAGACACTTACAGGCCTTTGAGCATCTAAGAGACACATTCAATTAGGCATGTTGGCGAATGCGATGACAAAAACGCTAATTTTGTCATCTGTCGAGCTTTGATAAGCGCCGAGCTGATCTGTGGGTGAAAACAGAGATAATATAACACAAGACTAATGAGCTGCCGCAAATGGACTAACTCATAACAAATGTCCGTCCCTCAGCCAATGCCCTGAAGAGAAAAAATTGCTGCACATAATTACAGTTTCACAATGCCACGGGAAAAATACGAATATTTTCAAGGAAAGCTTGTTTAATTGAACAACGGGGTTGACTGCAGCTACGACAACTGTATGTGTACTGCAGTGTTCATAAAGGTTACTATAAAAATATCTTATCTCCTGGGATTGAACCAAGCAGAGTAGTTCAGAAGACAGCTATTCTCAGAATCGCAGCCGCATTAAAACACATCTCACCTACTCTACAGACAGTTTGTTAATTGTGTTTTAATCGTGCTTTGGTGGGATGATCAGCGACTACATCCTATTCTGTACTAATAAACCTGGATTTTGGAAGTGGGAAAGAAATCTGATGCTTATTCAGCTGCCCATGCAAAATGTGTCATGACCAGTGTTGGGTGTAACTAGTTACTAAGTAATTAGTAACTGTAATTTAATTACTTAATTACTTAAAAGTAAAGTAAGGGATTACTCTTATTATTTCTGTAATTTAATTACAGTTACTTCTAGGGCTGAAACGATTCCTCGAGTAACTCGAGTTATTCGAATACAAAAAATCATCGAGGCAATTTTTGTTGCCTCGAAGCCTCGTTTAATCCATTTAACTACAGTAGGCCTACACACGGAGCACTGCGTTTCCCCACGGACCGTTATTACTGACGCACAGCCCGCTAAACTCTATTCATGTTACAGGGCTCTCAAGTCTCATGCGTTCACCGTGAGACACACACATTTTAGTATGTTCACACGCTCACACTTATTTCTCACTCTGATAAATAACTGATAGCTTATAGGGCTGGAACGGTTGCCGTAACAACTAACAACCGCACCACCGCGATGGTAAAGTGCCGTTCGCCACCGTCACGTCACTCTGACAAATATAGGTGTAATAAATATGAGAGTTGCGATAACGATTGCTAGTTGTAGCCTTTCAGTTGTGGATGGTTTTATTTAAAAGATTTTAAATTAACAGAAATTATTGGCATAACGTTTCCGTTGGTGCGTAAGAGCGCAGGCCTGCACGGCAAAACCCAGGTTATTCTGCGGCTTCTGCAATAAATCTTGTTGTGAAATGAACAGATACGTAAAATCAAAACTGGCTATGACCCGCTTGCTTAGTGTCGGAGCGCGCGCAGGTTTTGCCGCGGTTGCGGAGAGACGTCTCTTCATTTGCGCTCCTGTGCACATCTTCTGAACGCGCATTTAGTGCAGCTGTACACATTTTAATCTGGACAATGTCAACAAGTAAGTTTCACATCAACGAGTCGGAAAAAGTAAAGTTTTTATGGCAATCTGAATAGGAAAGCCAATGTAGGTTTAAACAGTTTGTTTCAAACGGAATTGTTAAGGGCTGTAAGGGTTAATCGCCACTGACTGAAGTTACTGCAACAAGAGCTTTTTTATTTAGTATTTAGCTTTCTTATATCATTTAAGTTTTCATTATTTACTGATGTTTATTTAAATGTTTTATATGCTGTAGTGTGGCCGTTTCACTGATCGATTTGCGCGTTAAACATTGACGGATGTTTCATCCTCATTTATTTCAGATATCATATTTAAATTATTTAACAATTTCAAGTATTTAAATAAGGTCTATATTTCTCTTCCACTCGTCATGTGGTTGCTACACGCAAATATAATAATATAAATATTATTTATATAATTAATATATATTTCTCAACCACCACACCACCACGGTCGATTTGTCTATTACCACCGTGGTGGTAAAAAAAACTGCCACCGTCACAGCCCTAATAGCTAATTGAAATGGTGAACTGATATTTTACTTAGTTTTAGTCTATTTTACGAGTGAAACTTGTTTTCCGGCTGCATTGAGTCCATCAAACTAGATGCGGACTAGTGGACACCGAATCCTGTTAAAACACATTTCATCTGTCTGGTCTGCGTGTCTGCGTGAATGAAATGCACAGTTTAACGTGCTACACGCGTGATGCTCATGAATTTGTCTGCGTCTGCGCTTTATGAGGACATGAACTTCACCTCCAGAGTTGCGCTGAGAGTTTATTTCACAAACATGTTATTGTTTGAGTGAAGAAACAGACATACTAAAAAATAAGCGTCTTCTGACAACCTGCCAAAATAAAAGTCATAGGCTATTGTTTGAAATTATTATTTCCATTTTTATTCATGTTTCTTAGTTATATATTTGTATTATATTGCATTTTGAATTTAATATGGCAATGGAATGTACTAAATGGGTTTAGTTTTCACAGATATTAATGTATGCTATTTCAGCAATAAAAACGTAAATTTTTCTATAAAGGAAACAAATTAGTTGTTCATTTTAAGAGACCTGTCTTATTTTCTCTTGTATATTTAGTATTGCTTTTTAATAAAGAAAAAGTACTTATTATCCGAATAACCGATTAATCGATGGAAAATCAGTAGAATACTCGATTAGTAAAAGAATCGATAGCTGCAGCCCTAGTTACTTCTGATGTAATTGAACTAAATACTGTGTAATATATTCAATAGTGGAAATTACATAAAAATGATAAGTCTAGCTTTGAAATGTATGCTTTAATGTATCCTTCTCACATTTGTATACTTTGGTCAGTCAATAAGAATCATTTATGTAGTTATTTATTATTTATGTGAATGAATTAAATAAGCCGTTTCATGTCTGTCCTTGAATCAATTCTAATCAAGGTTGATGTAGGATATATAAAGTAAATAGTAATAAGTAATTAAATACTTTTTCAGAGTAACTTGCCCAACACTGGTCATGACCCGTTGCAAAAAAAAAACATGTTCCCAAGCAAATACATATTTTTCTTGTGCAATAGTATATTAAAATGTTGTTTCCTCCCATGCCAATGGGTGAGTGCATAGGTATAAAAAGTGAAGGTTGTAGATGTAAAAGAACATATTGAAATCTTCAATAACAATGACCTTTAAAGCAACACTTTGTAGTTATTCAACCTTAAAATAATGTCTCGGAAATTATTTCAGTGGTAGAACAAATCTTAACTGGACGAATTCTACTCCCGCTGCTACCTGAGCACACTATTACGGTACACATAGCCCCGCCCATCCCTTGCCTGCGGAAGAGTTTCCAAATGACGTTTCTGCATTTGTTCCGTCCTTTCTGTTCCATCAGCTTAGTCAACTAACTAACTTCCCCACGTGGAAGCTTATACAGCGGCATTATTTACGATACTAGTAACAGACAATTGCGCTTATCAACCACATGGGGGAACCCGTGAGCAAATGTTCCAAAGTGTTGCTTTAATTGCAGATTTGAAAAACCTGAGCTCAGTTTGAGATCTCTTCTAAAACTCTAATGGAGACTCTGTGAGATTTGTGACTCTTTTCTGTGATGAAGGACACCAAAAGTTTTCATTGGCTCTCCATTTAATCACATTGATGTGTGGGAGAAATAATGATTAACTTATATAGATATCATCTTCATCATTTGATGGTTGAGATATTCCAATCATATTTTTTTTTTCTTGTGAGAGGTTAAAGAAAATGTAACATGCAAGTAATGGATTGACCAAGAACCTGACAATATGTTTTTATATTTAAACTGAAGATTCAATTCCTGGGTACAAAACAAGTTTTCTTCCACCTGGCGTAGAAGTCGGATGTCCCTGAATATTGTTTTATAATGATGGCAAGTGATTCTCAAAGGATTTTAAAGAGCCGTACAGTATTCATTATTGACAAGCTGTCAGAGCTCCCCAGTCTTATTTGTGTTTCTTGTATTTATACTTACCATGTCCTGAACGTTGACATTAACATGTCTCACGTTCTTTAGAAATGCATGTCATGATGCGTGATGAGCGGCTTGTGACGTTTGTTTTTATTTTCCCATTCTACTTCTAATTAAAAGCCATTACTGAAAATAGATGCTATATCTGCTTCCTTCATGGCCATTGACAACATTAACTCTCTCTCTTTCTCTCTCTCTCGCTCTCTGTGTCTCTGTATCTTCCGTCCTTTTAGTGTCATCTTGTTTCAGTGTTGTATCTCGTTGGCTGTGGTTAATTAGAGGCCCTTAAAACATCCTCAGATCTGAATGTCTGATGTGTTTATTAGTCAGGGTCTGCATTTGCATTGAAAGCGTCTCATGCTTGCTAATGCTGCTCTCCTCCAGGCGTAGCTCGCATTGCAGACACAAGCACTTTTTCTCTGAAATGGAACTGAAAGAGAGTCTAAACTCAATTAATGCAAGGTGTGAAATGCTATGGACGTGTACTGTATGAAGTGCTATTTGATTCATTGACTGATACTCCTTCTTTATGCAGTATTTATCTTATGCACATTTATAGCATTCAGTGACAAAAAATCCTCTTGTTTAATGGCTTCTTTTAAACTTCTATTAAAGTTAGTTATGAAAACAGGCTGCGGTTACAATTGCGACTCAGAAAATCTCCGTGATTTTCAAGAAGAAATTGTTTAGCATGTAATGAGATATTATATGACAAATAATCCTCTTGTTTAATGGCTGGTGTTTATGAACGACTGCTAAGATTGTGAGGTCTGATGAATCATAATAGGGTTGCCAAGCCCTCGGTTTTCCCACAGAATCGGGCTACTTTAAACTGTTGCTGCAGGTTGTTTTTTATCCAGTGATTAAAAAGCTGTTTATGAAAATGTTTATGATTACTACTGTACAGATATTTTCAAGAAGTTGTTGTTTGTAGTGCATAACAGCGAGTGTAAAATATGGATTTTAGGTATGGGAGTGGAATATTTTGTGTTTGGGCTAGTTTTGATTGGCCATTGGTTGGTTTTGTGATGGAGGTCTGTCAACCGTGGATCAAATCTTAGGAAAAAAAACCTAAAAGACTATTTGAGTCATCTAAAACAAGTTATTAATGATTAATTAGTGATTGTTACTTTTAGATACAAATTCTGTTCGCAAGTGCTATGCACATTTTGCATTTTTAATTTATTTGCTCTTTTCTTTAAAGCTCTTTACCAAAACAGTCGCATTATATATTTAAATTAATCCCCAGCAACATTTTCCTGTTGTTTTATTTATTTAAAATTAATCTGCCCCGACATGCAACATCAACTCAGTCACACGATCTCTTCCTTTAAAGGTGCAGTTTGTAACAATTTTGCAGTAAAATATCCAAAAAAACTTAGTGTTATATATTTTGTTCAGCCGAGTACTTACAATATATCAAACGTTTCCAACTACTTGTAAATCGTGAGAAAATCGCCGTTCTAAACAGTGACACGGGGCTGTGCAGTCGCCTGTCAATGGCGTCATATCCGCGTTCCCCTTTGTTACCGAGCAGTCACTTATTTATTATTCGCAACATTTATAAAACTTTACCTCATCCGCTAACATGATTTCTCGTTCCCGTATGATTGATGGCCATCAGCGGTGGAGTTGAAGACAACAGATCCCATCATTCCACACTCCTTCACAGCGTCATCGAGCTACGGCATTGTTGTTGTTTTGATCGTGCGCCCTCTAGCGGCGGTTTTTACAAACTTTAGCTTTAAGCTCCTGGCTGAAATGAACTTCTAGACCTCATGCCAATAGTCAAACCTCATGTAAGTCTCTGTCCGTGTGTAATTTGAATGCCACAGCTCATATTAATTAGGGTTTAATGTGCACAACCCAGTGGGTGTGTAATGCCAATCCACTGTAAGAAGAGAGATTAGAAACTACAAATATGAATGGAAATGTCAGAGGTGGGCAGCGCTAATGAACCCGAGGTTTCTCTGGGACTTACGTGTGAACGATCCATCTGGTTTAAGAGACCTTCAGCAATATCCAAGTGTATAATCCATACCGAGAAACAGTGTCTCCCAGCAGAGATACAAACTCGGACAGTTATTTTTAATGCTAAGCCATTGGCTGATGTGAAGTGTGTGTTTGTGCATGTCTAAATGATTGTATACACAAATTAAAAGCCAAACATTCCCGGTGCAGTAATTACTATGAGACAATCGGTTTGTTAGCACATTAAAGTCTTTTAAGCTGACCCATTATTGGTTTAACTTAATAAAGAGAGGCAGTGACTCAAGCAGATGTAGATTGCATTACTTCGACACTGAAATGTTTTCATAGTTTATAGTATGAGACTAAAACTAATGAGCTAATACTGTTGAATTTGTTTCAAATGCCTACTGCATAAAGAATACAGGAAAAAGAAAAAATGATTATGAATCCAGTGCTCCCCCCGCCCACACACACACACACACACACACACACACACACACACACAAACGGCTGAAGAAGTGTTTCAGATATATTGAGTTCCCAAGTACAGTGAGTTATTACTGAAACATTGGGTCCTGTCTGTAATTATTGGAGATTAGGGTGTCTGGTGTTTCCACTGGGTCAGTTGAACTGAATCATTGACCTTCACCTGACAAGAAAAATCTCTTTCTGCCTCGCCACATAAACATTGTTATGTTGGGTCGCTAAACTGTCAAAATGAGGATAATATGACATAATCAGGTCAAATGATTTAGCTCATTTTGATTTGGACAGTTTGTCAAACAACGCACAGTACTTAGTGAAGTCATTTGTCTTGTAAACCACATGAGGAGATTTTTTTTTGGACATCTTTTCTATGAAATGCCTCCATCTGGCTGGTTTATAAAGCAGCATGTGTCCTTCACCACCTACGATACAGTTTCAGACTGTCATTTCAGACTTTCATCACGGAGAGGTGAAACGTAGTTTATTAGTTTATGAATGAACTTTGTGTTTTATCATGTTAAGTGTGTTTTTACCAAGAATTATAAGAACTCTTTCATCATTTACTCACCCTATTGTCATTTCAAACCTGTATGACTTCTGAAAAACTCAAAAGAAGATATTTTGAAGAATATTTTGAAGGATGACTTGTATGGAGGACCGGAAGAGTCGTGTGTAAAGTAATAAAGCATTTCATAGTTTAATAACTAATTTTACAATAAAAATAGGCATTAATACATTTGTTTACAACTTCATTTATTTATCCAAATATAAATCGGCGAAGTCATTCATTATTTAACGTTTTAATGGGCAATAAAAAGTGTGATTATAAAAATGATTAATAAATGAAATATTAATCCATCAATAAATACTTCAAATTAAAAAGGGAATTTGAAAAAACAACATAAAACACTCAATAAGTACATTGTTTTAAAGTGCATTCATTAATTCCTAAATAAATAGTGGAATTTCAAAATGTATTTGAAAATGCGATTTAAAAAGAGGAATAAATAACTGGATTTACAAATTAAACTACTTTAATCAGTCATTTAAAAGGCGATTTCTTTTACCATTTGCATTTCCATTTACACGCTGCCTTTACTTTTGCGAATTGCTATTCGATTAGCTTAGTCATTTAGCTTTTCCTCTTAGCCTCTCCATTTAGCATTTTCCTGACACTTTGGGTCCTTGCATTGGTAAAACGAGGTTAAACAATGCAAATTAGCTATGGCGAGAGAGATGTAACAAGCTCTCTGATTGGCTAGTTCCTTGTAAGTCATGTTCAGAGGTATGTTAGATGAGCAATGGAGAAGAGGATAGTCCTGTCCTGTTCACTGCACGTGTTATCAGCGCGTGCTTTTTCTCTAACAGAAATCATAGAAAAGGAAACGTATTGTTAGAACAGGTTAGAAAATTTACACTGCACGTGGAAGCAGCAGTGCTGCGGTCATTTTGGCACAGAGTCTATTTTTGCTGCACTGCTTACGCGCAGTTAAAGTGACATAAGTTACAGTGCTTATGGCCAAAATGCTTATGGATTCACGCAAAAGTAACAGTTTTACAATTAAAGCATGTAACTGATGTCTGTTGTGTTTTAAACCTCCATTATGACTCTTCCTAAAGTGATGTTTTTTATGAAACCGCAAACACACACCATACAGTAGATGCTACTGTGTACTGTCTATGTGTGAGGGCAGAGCTGGGACTATAGAGTGACCCTGGACATTTTCTCCAAGAGCAGCACACCACACAAACCCTCGCGTTTCGGTTCCCCCGGTCTGCTCATGAGCAGTGGCCCACCGGTGCTGAGGGAAACAACTGCATCATGCTGCCAATCGAAACTGAGCAAATCCTTCTCTTTCATTGCAACAGATAAAATGTGATGATGACTATAATTCACAGTACATGGATAAAATCAGTTGTGTTATCTATATAATCCGGAAAAGCTTTAATTCATGTGTTTTAAACAACATCCGAGCACACTGTTCTAGTGGTACAAGCAGTAAACAACAAACAGGTCTACTTCTACTCGCATCATTTTGCACTTTTTTATGCAGATGCGCGGCCAGGGCATTCAAATATAGAGTAGTAGACACGCCTGAAGAAAAGAAAACTCACAGCGAGTGCGAGCAATGGATGGTGAGCGCTTTGGCAAGTAGAGAAAGCGGCGCATCCTGCATTTTCCACGAGTTTTAGACGTTAATGGCCCGTAAAAAAGACACACCTTCCGCAAGCATTTGTTTTCTAAAAGTTGGTGGGGACATGTACATTTACGTCCTACCTATCCCACCGGCAAATTACGACTATGCTCATCTGACATACCTCAGCACACGACATACAGTACATGGGAATGTTAGTGTAGCAAAGTTCAATGTAGGGAAGGAAGGAGGCGGGAACCAGCATCATTTAAACAATAAGCTTTAATCAAAATAAATAAACAATAACACGGAAGTAAAAGGCCGGCAGCCACCTCACGGTCGACTGCCGGCCACACAAACATAAATAAAACTTAACATTTCCGGGCCCGGTCCTCTCTCCTCGGCAGTCCCGTCGCTCGTCCTCTTATGCTCCCTAGCTCCCCGTGAGGCATGCGGGACCGGTGCGCGTACAGCTGATACTCATTATCACTCACGCCACCGGCCCCGCCTTCCTGCCCCACGGCTCTCGTCCCGCCTTCCTCGCTACAGTTAGTAAAACACATGAAGATGAAAACCGAAGACGAAGATTTGCTCAGCAGAAGAAAATTATTGACAGCGTGATGCAATCATTTCCCCCTCCAACATAAAGCACATCACATGCTGTGTATATTCCATTTCATTTGTTTCTCTGAATGATATATTGAGATGGAGAGTTCGCTTAGATTATTGATAGTGTGATGCAATCGTTTTCACCTCACCAACAGTATGAGTCTCATACAATAACATAAATACAGCAAAAATAGACTCGGTGCCAAAATGACCGCAGCACTGCTGCTTCTACGTGCAGTGTGAATGTTCTAACCTGTTCTAACAATACGTTTCCTTTTCTATGATTTCTGTTAGAGAAAAAGCACGCGCTGATAACACGTGCAGTGAACAGGACAGGACTATCCTCTTCTCCATTGCTCATCTAACATACCTCTGAACATGACTTACAAGGAACTAGCCAATCAGAGAGCTTGTTACATCTTTCTCGCCATAGCTAATTTGCATTGTTTAACCTTGTTTTACCAATGCAAGGACCCAAAGTGTCAGGAAAATGCTAAATGGAGAGGCTAAGAGGAAAAGCTAAATGACTAAGCTAATCGAATAGCAATTCGCAAAAGTAAAGGCAGCGTGTAAATGGAAATGCAAATGGTAAAAGATATCGCCTTTTAAATGACTGATTAAAGTAGTTTAATTTGTAAATCCAGTTATTTATTCCTCTTTTTAAATCGCATTTTCAAATACATTTTGAAATTCCACTATTTATTTAGGAATTAATGAATGCACTTTAAAACAATGTACTTATTGAGTGTTTTATGTTGTTTTTTTTAAATTCCCTTTTTAATTTGAAGTATTTATTGATAGATTAATATTTCATTTATTAATAATTTTTATAATCACACTTTTTATTGCCCATTAAAACGTTAAATAATGAATGACTTTGTCAATTCGCCTATTTATATTTGGATAAATAAATGAAGTTGTAAACAAATGTATTTATACCTATTTTTATTGTAGAATTACTTATTGAACTATGAAATGCTTTATTACTTTACACACGACTCTTCCGGTCCTCCATAGACTTGCACTGGTTTTGTGTTCAATAGAAGTGAATGCGGTCCAGTGCTGTTCGGTTACCAACTTTCTTCAAAATATCTTCTTTTGTGTTCTGCGGAAGAAGGAAAGTCTTAAAGGTTTGAAATGACAACAGGATGAGTAAATGATGATTTTCATTTTTTTGGGAAACTATCACTATATAAGCTTGGTCATAAAGACCTGTTAAATTTGTTCTGGAGACCGGATCCTTAGAATTGATGTTGTGGTGCATTTTTTCCTAGAAGAAATGTCTTACAGGGTTGATAACAAGTCAAAATAAAGATAATGGGCCTCATTTTTGAATGAAATGTTTGCGTAGTGCACCACACATCTCGTGAAAAGAACAGCAATGCTTTCTTTGCTTTTCTTTGCGTCTTTTATTACAAATAGGCAGATGAATACAGGGTGGGATCAATAAATGACCTCGGCCGGGTACAAACTTGATATAGATGAAGTCTAGAAGGATGACGAAGTGTCTAATAAAACAATCAAGTATAAAATTAATTATGCACAGTCCACTTAGATTCCTCCCATATGTTTTCTTATCATTTACAACAGAATGGTGAAATGACAGCTTGCTTGAGAGAACCCACACATGCACACTCACAGTCAGCGAGAGTCTCAGGTGTAAAATCTGCCATCTTCTGCCTGTCTCTCCCCTTGCCCCATCTGTCAGTCAGTTTATTAGTGTAACTTAGCAAGTGGACGATGACTCAAGCCTGTAGACCCTTGTTCCAACACTGCTGTCACTTTCGCCATCTGTCAGTCCAGTCCTATAAGTATGAAGCCTTTGTGCTGTCCAAACTTGTTACGCTTTTGAGCCACGTCCAAACGGTGTGATAAATTTTGGGGATTGTAAAAGGCATTTTGTCATTGGGCTAAATTGACAGTATTGGATTGCTTAGTGAAGGAGTGTCCAATTCTTCTCCTGGAGGATCGCCATCCTGCAGAATTTAACTTCCGCTGTAAACAAATGCAATAACGAAGGTCTTCAGGATTACTTTAAAATGACTTTGTTTGGCGTTGGAGATAAATTGTGCAGGACTTCTAGAAACTCGATGATTTAGCGTGACATGCTCATCCATGAATGATCTCTGTGATGAATCTTATATGAAAATATTGGCAATATCAATGCTATGACTTCTTTGGGTTAGTTTGGTACCAATTTTTTTAATGTACTGTATGAATAAGAATGTCAAACCAGTCTGGGGACTTAAAATGCCCTGTCAACACTTTCAGTCGTGACCAAGGTTTCAGCTAAGCTATATATCCAGTGCTGGAATTGAATCATGTCTTATGGGGTCCCCACCAATTTGGGGAGCATGACAAGTCGCCTAAGAATAGAAACAACAGACTAAATTATTGTAAAAAATTCATTCACAGAATTTACAGTATCTTGTCTGCACAACATTTAGAATTTTCATTAGTATTATTTTTTTTAAACATCTGAAGCACCTGAAGTCTATTTTTAGCTCTTAAGGGGGTCCCTAATGCCTTGAGGGATCCTGGACCCCCCAGGCCCCTCTCATTTCGAAACACAGTTGGAGTTGAGTCCTACCCTGTTATCTCACTGGGAGGGTCATATCATACAATCTTCCAAAAAAAACAGTTGTAGGAGTGCCGAATAAAAATTGTGCTCTGACCCTACGCCCTGTTTTTGTGGGATAGATCAGATACCTTCTCTTCAGGTGTGGACACACCATTGTCTCTAATGGCCCCAAAGTTGCTGAGAAGCAAAATGAAGCTTAATGTCTCATTAGTGGTTAAAAGGCACTTATGATAAGTGCTTGTGTTCTTCGGCAAAAACACGTTATGTAAGGCTTTCTCCTCTAGTGTTCCCTAAGTCTGAAGAGGGTAGGGACCTATTAAAGACACCGCGCACACAAACATTGTACCCTATTCCAAGCTAAATATACGGATTAAGGAGTGTAAATCAGGGCTTGTGGGGATGTTGTAAGCCACCTCTGTTTGTGTGGGTATACTCAAGAAACAGAAAAAGCTCCTTCAATTCAGCTTGGAAGTTTTATTTTTTACAATTATGGGAAATGAC
This sequence comes from Triplophysa rosa, assembly GCF_024868665.1. Classification (NCBI taxonomy): domain Eukaryota; kingdom Metazoa; phylum Chordata; class Actinopteri; order Cypriniformes; family Nemacheilidae; genus Triplophysa; species Triplophysa rosa. The sequence continues at coordinate 7,876,936 of NC_079901.1, forward strand.
TCAAATTCCCTGCAGGAGACCGCAAAGTGAAGGTTATATTTCTCAATGGGTTCACTAATTAAAGCGTTATGTGTTGTCAGCTGAAAGAAAGAGTGGTGGCTGAGCTTTAGGGAAGTGAATGGAGAGAGGGAGAGAGAGAGAGAGAGAGAGAGCGCAGCTGAATAAGGCTCAGGTGAGACCTTCATAGTGCACACGCTGCACTCTGATGAAAGAGAACCTGCTGCAGCACCAATCTGGGCTTGTAATCACTCCGATTTGTTAACTAAATGAATCGTGTCCGCACCGGCATCTCCGGGGAGACATTTTTTATAACGTAAAAACCGAGGCTCTGGCGGGAAAGGTGGGAGACGAACGCAGCAGCTGTCGGATGAGAGAGCGGTGCTGATTTTGGCTCGCTTGAGTAGATTTCTCATTTTTAAATCTGTAAATATTATGGAGGGAAACCGTTGGTCTGTTTATTTTTCATGACCGAGACAAATAAACAACGCCAGAGAAAGTGCTGCATGGCGTTAAAGACACACTCAATATCTAAACCCGAGGAATGGTTATTTAAAATATACTGTCAAATTTAAAGCTCAATGACAGGTACAACAGTTTGTCTTTGTTCACACTGAACACTTGTTTTTTATCTGATCTAATGTTAAGGATTGACTTTTCTGTAAGTAATTTCTATAATTTTGTATAGAGCTTGAGGTAGAGACCCTAAATTTAACAACGGCACTGGTGGGGCGGAAACCTTGTATCTCCATTTTTCATAATTTTGTATTTGTTTCATAAATCATTACTATTGGGCACCCTTTAAGTTTGTTTGTTAGTTTTGCAAATATTTTAAAGTTATAATGTTTCATGAAAGTTCTATTTTAAAGTATATTTTTAGTTTTTATGTCAAATTTAGTTTAATTTTGAACAATTTTGTTATGTGCTTTTGTCATTATTTATTTATTTTTATTTTTTTGTGTTGATATATAGATGGTTTCAAAGCAACAACATAAATAAACGTTACTGCGCGCGTTTGTGGACTGCCGTTAATTTCCACTACGCCTCTCCAATATTTTGAATTTAGACTGCGATACCAAGCTCAACAGCTAGATGTCAGTGTACCAAATGGTTTCTTTAAATGCAACAAAACTACAGGACCCATTCTATTTAATAAAATTAACATTCAACAAAATTCAACAAATTGTTTATTTAATACAATTATTATACAATAACATAATTATATAAATTAATGTTAACATAAATTAAATTAAATATAAATAGTTATATTATTAGACACTAGTCAGACCCATAAACAAACAAAACAAAGTTAACTGCAGTCCAGGCGTGCGCATCTGATTAATTTATTTTAGCTTTAGTTTATTTTTTATTTATTTTTAGATCATGATTTTAGTACCTCAATTTAAAAATAGTTCAGATTATTGCCAAGGCAACTCAATAATTTCTACTTTACATTTATTACATTTAAAAAAAATAGTATTTAGACCAATGTTTTGATGTCTATAAACAGAAATGTTTGTTTGTTTTGACTTGTTTTAATATCCTTGATGTTTAACCAATACGTATTTAAAAAAGCTTGTCAATTTTGACACCACAGTATTTAACTATTTAAATACAGTGTTTTTCCATTTCCATTCCATTTTTCCAATTATCCAGTAACAATATTTTAGATATGATATTTCCACCTGACAGAGATGATAAGAAAAATTGAGTCCGTCCACAACCTGTGTGTCAAATTTAAAGCTGGAATATGTAACTTTTGCAGCTTTGTCGCCATCTCAGTTTAAAACACAAATTTTCAGGTTAGTTTACAAATGTCTTTATGTGGGTTGAGCTCAGATGTCATCAAACTGACTTTTTCTGCAAAACCATACCCGACAGCTCAAATAATAAATCAACATATAAGCTTACTGTCATGAATCGGAGAAGGTAATGAAGCAGTTATGAATAAAGATTTTTTTATGTCCTCAATTATGAAAAAAGTTAGGGATTGCCACTTTAATTTAGTGTATACCATAAGCTGATATCTTATCACAGACTCCTAGCCAGAAGGAAAAAAACGAATACATTACAATACAATAGGTGCCTACGCCTCATCTGTGCTCAACACCTATTATGCAATATAAGAAAAAAACTACTACCTCTATGTCATACATTCACCACAACATCAATTCTGCTGTGATGTCATGGCCTTCAGACACATACAGTGAGACGGTGCTCATTTGTGTGAGACAGCAAGCAGTTTCAATGTCCATGATGGAGACCAGCGAGGTCACAATACGAGGGCTGGATATCTGATTGCCTCGACCGAGAGAGGGTCAGAAAGAGGGCCGGGAGAAAGGCACTAATAGTGGCACTCAGGTTTTGTTGAGCAAATTGCTTTTTGTGTATAGGATGAAAAGAGAGAGGAAGAAAAACTGAAGATGGACGTGCAGCGAGACAGCTAGAGAGGTGAGATCTAGAGAGTTCACTTGAAAAAGCTAGCGTGGAAGGCTTAGTATGCTTGTCAAGTTTTTGTTGTGTCGACATCTGCCTTTAATATAGACAAACCTACACTGTCAGATTGTAAGTGCGTATCTGTGCGCGGTGCGCTTGTGTTTTTGATAGGCTATTTTTTACTCAGGCCTATGAGAGTGCTCATCAGCGATTTATCAGGGATGACCTGCTGAACATTCGGCAGAACACACCACAAAATCTTTTACCGGTTTTTGAGTTTTCTGAAACTTAAATCTGCAAAACCTGTATTAAGAACTGTTAAAAGATGGACTATTGAAACAGAGCAGGATTTACAAGCCTGTTTCTCTTTCACTGATTGTACTGTTTTTGAAGCTGTTGCCACCGATCTGGACGAGCTGACAGAAACTGTAACTTCATATATCAGTTTCTGTGAGGATATGTGCATCCCTACCAAGTCTTATCTAACTTACACCAACGACAAACCGTGGTTCACAGCAAAACTCAGACAGCTCCGTCAGGCCAAAGAAGATGCCTACAGGAAAGGGGACAAAGTCTTGTATAAACAGGCCAAATTCACACTGGAAAAGGAGATCAGAGGGGCAAAGAGGAATTATTCTGACAATTTAAGGAACAAATTCTCTTCCAGTGATCCTGCTTCATTGTGGAAAGGTCTGAAAGATATCACCAGTTACAAGACACCATCCCCCAGCACTTTGGAGAACCAACAACTAGCTGACGACTTGAACAAGTTTTATTGCCGGTTTGAAAAAACACTCCACACCCGCCCTGAACACCTCTCCACACAACCATTCACACCTTCAGCAACCCCCCTCTCTCCCACACCTACAATTCAGATCACTGAAGAAGATGTGCGCCAGGTCTTCAGAAAGAACAAAAGAAGAAAAGCACCAGGCCCAGACGGTGTGTCACCAGCCTGCCTAAAAATATGTGCTGACCAGCTGGCCCCCATCTTCACACAGATCTTCAACAGATCACTGGAGCTGTGCGAAGTCCCCTCATGCTTCAAATGCTCCACCATCATCCCAGTCCCAAAGAAACCCAAAATTACTGGACTTAATGACTACAGACCTGTGGCTCTAACGTCTGTGGCCATGAAATCATTTGAAAGACTGGTTTTGGCCTATCTGAAGGACATCACTGGTCCCTTACTGGACCCCCTGCAGTTTGCCTACAGAGAAAACAGGTCTGTGGATGATGCTGTCAACATGGGACTGCACTTCATCCTTCAGCATCTGGACAGACCAGGGACCTATGCAAGGATCCTGTTTGTGGACTTCAGCTCCGCTTTTAACACCATCATCACGGACACCCTTCAGAATAAACTGGCACAGCTCTCTGTCCCCACCCCTGTCTGTCAGTGGATCAACAGCTTCTTGACAGACAGGCAGCAGTTAGTAAAGCTTGGTAAATTCAAATCCAACACCTGCACCATCAGCACTGGAGCTCCTCAGGGCTGTGTTCTCTCCCCACTACTCTTCTCCCTTTACACGAATGATTGCACATCTAAAGACCCCTCTGTCAAGCTCCTGAAGTTTGCAGATGACACCACACTGATCGGCCTCATTCAGGACGGTGACGAGTCTGCTTACAGACAGGTGGTCAAGGAGCTGGCTCTCTGGTGCAGTCTTAACAACCTGGAGCTTAACACGCTTAAAACTGTTGAGATGATCGTGGACTTCAGGAGAAAGCCCCCTGTTCTTCCCAAACTCACCATCATGAACAGCACTGTGACTGCAGTGGAGTCATTCAGATTCCTGGGCACCACAATTTCTCAGGATCTGAAGTGGGACACTCACATTGACTCTATTGTTAAAAAGGCCCAGCAGAGGCTGTACTTCCTTCGCCAGCTGAGGAAGTTCAACCTGCCACAGGAGTTGTTGAAACTACTCTGCCATCATCGAATCCATCCTCTGCACTTCCATAACTGTCTGGTTCAGCTCAGCTACCAAATCTGATCTCAGAAGACTACGGAGGGTAGTCTGGACTGCTGAGCGTATCATTGGTAAAACCATCCCCACTCTCCAAGAACTGTACTCATCCAGAATGAGCAAAAGGGCTGGTAAAATCACTCTGGACCCCTCACACCCAGCACACTCCCTTTTTGAACTGTTACCGTCTGGTCGACGCTACAGAGCACTGAGCACCAGAACGACCAGACACAGGAACAGTTTCTTCCCTCAGGCAATCCATCTTATGAACACTTGACATTAAACACGGAACACACAACTCTATTTTACATTATTTATTCACCAAATTTGCACATATCAGACCTGTACATACATAATTGTCTATATTGTATATTGTGTTTTTGCTGTTTTGTACATGCACTGTGGAGCTTCTGTCACTATAACAAATTCCTCGTATGTGGAAACATACTTGGCCAATAAAGCTCATTCATTCATTCATTCATTCATGAGAGTAGAGTAAAATCATGGCTGTTTGTCAGATGAGTCTTAGGCTGCTTACAAGCAAATAACAATACATTTCATATATGTATGCAAATTTAATAAATGGTGTATCTTAGCACAAAAACCTGTGTCTTATTCACTAACCACCTGCAGCCCAGTTTAACCTGGAGCTATGTGCATAATCATGTCTATGTAAATGAAGGACTTGTTATTGTTTTTAGCACAAACACAGGTATTTAAATGAGGCTTGTTATGGACTTCTTCACTGAATGTCCATGCTGTTTGTGTGTGTGGAGCAATTAAAGCGGCCTATTGCCGACCATAGCCAGTAAATGTCATTTGATTTAAGAGGTGTTTGATCAAATGATAGAGAGCGGTATTATAACCGGGCATGTATCCAGGCGCTGAGCGCACATTAAGGGTTTTAAAGAGCCTGTTCAGGTTCAGCTCTTTCTTGTTCAAATCAGTTCAGGACATTGCAGATGTTCTTTGTTAATAACTGTAACTCAAATACGTTGTTTACACCAAAGATGACAACAAAACTTTTAAACATTATGTTTTGAAAATTGTGCTGAATTTGGGAGAACAAGGTCCACACGGCAACTGTAACGATAAAGAAGAATGGTATCATTGGGATCACTTTGCATGCTAATATTGTTATAAGAAGCTATCTTTATAGTTATAATTCTTAATCCAGTCCAAACAACATTTCGGTAAATTTCACCCAGTGTGTGATTGGTCAAATGGTCTCATATATTCTAACCGTTATGATAAAATGGATGTCTTTTTAAATTCTGCAGAATTGTTTAGGCAGGCCGAAGATTGAGAAATCATTTCCGGCAGCTTCCGTTTCCTATTCTTTGCATTGACTATCTGCATTCGTGCAGATGTCTAAACGACCATTGTCCAAGAACGTCAATCAAAGACTGTGTTTAGTGTGAATGTTTTACATCCATGTTTGTGTGTGACTTGGCTCACTGACCTCAGATGACCATGTCCACGCCAAGACAACTCGCCGAAGCACTTAAGAAGCAATTTACGCCCATTGTAACAATCAGGAATTTGCTGCCACCATTCATTTAGCAAAGATACAGTTTCCCAGAATTCCCCTGAGCCGACATATGAGACTTTGCTGTAGGGTATTAGCAGAAGTCACCTCTCCCTGGTGGGAAAAACAAATCAGATATAAACCAGATCAGACACTGCAGTTGCTATGTAATCTAATCTACATACTGCTCTTCTCCTTAGTGCATTACTAAGAGCACTACATTTTACACTCCAGAACTTAATAGTCTCTAAGTACTCTTCTTAACCTCTGCACACTCTCCACCCCCCGTACCCCGGTGTATTCCTGCACAAGAATAGCCCTCTGATGTCAGTGTCTGGCTTCAGCAAAGGACGTTTTCACTGACAACTGATATGAAGGATGCTAAAACCAGTCTACAGTCTCTACTTCCCGTAACTTTGAAAGTGATTTAAGACCCATCATAAATAAAATTAACTTATTGTTAGTCATCTGATTGGCCACAAAGCAATGCTTTGGCAGTCACTCTTTAACTGTGCTAGTGAGGTTTGCATGGGCAAAAAAAGGAAGCAGACACCTAGGGGCCACCCAGAACACCTTAGAATCTGTATAGCAACGCCCTGGCAACCACCCACTGGTGGTCTGTTTTGCACAGACATTTATCTCTTACATTTTATAAAAAATTGGTAGTGTAATAACCTCCCAGAATAAACTAGAAACCACCCTCAACACATTAGTAACTCCATAGCAACGCTCTGACAACCACCCACTGGTGATGAGTTTTGCACAGGCAGTTACGTTCTAATGTAGATATTATAAAACTAAACAAAATATTAGGGAAGTAAAACCTGGTGGTCCGTTTTGCACAGGAAGTCACTTCTTACATTTTATAAAACTAAACAAAATAGTTGGGATGTAAAAAACGCCCAGAACACCATAGAAACCACTCACAACATCTAAATCAACTGCATAGCAATACCCTGACAACAATTCACTAATGTTTACTTTAGCACAGGCAGTGACCCTCTACATTTGATAAAACAAAACAAAAATGTGGGGATGTAAAAACCACACAGACTACCATAGAAACCACTCACAGCATCTTAGCAACTGCATAGCAACACCCTGGCAACCAACCACTGGTGGTCCGTTTTGCACAGGAAGTCACCTCTTAAATTTAATAAAACAAAACAAAAAAAGGTGGGTATGTAAAAACCACACAGACTACCATAGAAACCACTCACAGCATCTTAGCAACTGCATAGCAACACCCTGGCAACCATCCACTGGTGGTCCGTTTTGCACAGAAAGTCACCTCTTACATTTCATGAAACAAAACAAAAAAAGTGGGGATGTAAAAAACCGCCAGAACACCATAGGAACCACTCACAAGCATCTTAGCAACTGCATAGCAACACCATGGCAACCACCCACTGGTGGTGAGTTTTGCACAGGAAGTCACCTCTTACATTTTATAAAAGAAAACAAAAAAGTGGTGACGTAAAAAGCACTTAGGTCTGTAGGTTCGGGGTCTTTCTTCTGCTCATCTTAGATACAGCTCGTACCATTAGAGGAACTGTCAGGTTTACCCAAGTGCAGTTTAGGGCTGAGAGGTGCCAGACAGTCTAATCCAAAGAGGCTCAGAAAGACTTCTGGCATTATGCTGCATGGATTTTCGTCAAGGTTTCAAGATGTCAGAATACTATTCACATTCCTTGTACTTAAGCACTCTTCTAAATTCTTCAGGTGCCTTTATGTGTGATGTTGCTGCTCAGATTACTGATACATGATTGTCTTTAGAAGGACGGATTTCAGGATCCAACCAATTGTAATCCATTTCTGTCTTCACTCCAAATGATTTCAGCGGTGCAGATTGTTTGTGTGGAGCTCACTGTGAGATTGAGCTCTCTGCCAATCCTATCATCTCAATCCTTCAATCCTAATTAAAGATCTGTTCGTTTTGGTTCTTTCAAATTCTGTGTGTAATTCTGTGAGTATGTACTCCACTGATGGCAATTTCCTTCTGCCGCTGTCTCGCTGCTAAAGTGCTTTGTTGTTTTGTCTCTGTGCGTGCATGTGTATGCATCCACGGGAATTTGTCGCTTTCAAAAATGTAGTGTTCTTGCAAACCTAAAGATCTGTAGGCAACCTGCCACAGACTTGTCACAAATTAACTGAAATTGTGTGGCAAATCATTTTTTTTTCAGAGGTTGCTGTGGTGTTCTCAAGAGAGCAATCAATGTTTTTTGAAGCAGATGAAACAGAATGTTGGGTCAGGTGGACCTGAAACGGATGTAAACAGATATTGTATGCGTGTTGTGCTACCAGGATGCAGTTCCAGGAACAAATTAGGTTTGAGTTGCCCTTGCTGATATGGAAGAGAGGAGAAGAGGATAAAAATAAGAAGATACATTTTCTAAGTGATGATGCCGACGAGAGGTCAATTGTTTGCCGATACTGAAAACAAAAGTGGCATGCATTACAACACAATCGTGATTAGACGTATGATGATCAAATGAATGTTTGGAACCAAGTGGCAATAATCAAATATCACATATTTCAATTTGCAGGTGTCTATTAAGTCACCATGAAATCAAAATGTACTATTTTTATATTGGTAACACTTTACATTAAGGTACCCTTTATGAAGCATTTATAAATGTGTTCATTAATGATTAATAAGTCATTTACAAATGCATTATGAAGAAGTTATAACTGCATGAATAAAAAGAAGGATTCTAACAAAATAGTTGCCAAATAGTGAGCCATTTTTAACTCGCATGTTATAAATGCTTAATAAATGTATTTATTCATTATTTATTTGACTCGAAAGCAGATTCATTATTATCTTGATGTTGTTTGCAATATAGGCTGTCAGACTGGACACTGTAGGGTGTTATGTTGTTTTTCTTATACCTGCTCATTATTTGGCAGGAATTTCGTTAGAATCCACCTTTTGTTCATGCAGTTATAACTGCTTTATAATGCATTTGTAAATTTTAGATTCAACTTTATTGCCATTGCACATGTACAAGTACAAGGCAACGAAATGTGACCTCTGCATTTAACCCATCCAGAGAGTAGTGAACACACGTACCCCCGGAGCAGTGGGCAGCTATCACTGCAGCGCCCGGGGAGCAAGTGGGGGTAAGGTGCCTTGCTCAAGGGCACCTCAGTTGTTACCCGCCGGCCCTGGGAATCGAACCGGCAACCTTCTGGTCACGAGTCCGACTCTCTAACCATTTTGTAGTGTTTTTATAAATTACTTGTCTGTTTTATTCGTGCCCCCATAATATTTAATCAAAAATGAAGACCCACCACCAAAATGACTTATTTTCCTATAGTTATGAGTCGAGGGTGGGGCTCTCGGGGACTCGTTTCTGCCCCTCCCCTCAAGCAACATGCCGCTAAAAACCTATCTCCGTTTTATTAGCAACGCCTAACTTTTAATTATCCAATCAGTTTCCAATGGACAAAATCAAGTCCCATCTACATTTTTTCCTCATTTCTGAAGCCGTTTCACTGGGATGTACCTCACAGTAGAGAGAAACAGATATTCGCAACTTCCATTCTTGAATATGAACTATAATGCTAATACATATGCTAATACATGATTTTTCCATGTATTTTAGGCGTCCTTGGTTGGTACATTTTGTTTGTGGAGAGAGTTTAAAAGGCACACATCCTTGAATAACAACCGTATGCTGTTTTGGTGTCTATGCCTGCTGTTTGGAGTCTGCGCGTGTTTGTTCCTGAGTGAGCGAGAACTTTGTACACGACTGTGTTTACTCTCTATCTGTCAAACATTGTGTCTGTCTGTCAGGATCCTCTGTAACCCAGCTTGAGTCGTCTGAAACATTTGATAATCTCCCACACGGTTGCGATGTCTTCTTATCATATTTGAGCTGTCTGGAACATATACCTCAGAGAGACTGATCACGTTACTTCAGTTCTAAAACTCTCAAGGTCTAATTCACTTACTCTCTCTCTCTCTGTTGTGAAAACTCCCCACTCTTTCTTTTCTTTGAATTTCGCTCTTTTAGCCGAGGCAGTTTACCTTGTGGAGCAAACATAAAAAGTGAAAATAAGATTACCTGTGAAAAAACAGTCCTAAATTTAAAATAGTTTCACAGAAAATATTTCTAAGCTTTCATGAAGAGAAGACCAATTTACTTTCATTTTAAGGAAAACAGTGTTGTTTCGTAGATCCACAGAAGAACGAACGTTGTGTGAGTTTGAAATAGCATGAGACTGAGTTGGGTGAACTTTTCTTTTAATACAAACACTATTGCCGTGACCTTCCTATGTGTGTATTTATCTGGTTCAGTACTCCTCATTACTCGTAAAATAAACAAATAAACTCTCTCCCGGATTGTCAGCGCTCAGTTCTCGTGCGATGTCCCCTGAAGAAAATGGATCATTAAAATGTCACTTTTTACAACTGACTCATATTTTGTTTTGAATCTCCAATGAGGCACGTACCACAGGGTCCATCACACCGTTTGGCTCCCTCCCCAAGTGATATATTAGAGGATGTGAAACCTACATGGTAAGCTAATAGTAGCGCAGTGGTCCAGACACTATTTTCAGTCGTCTCTATTGAGGAGCCAAAGCTTCTCCAGACTGAATATAGCACCGATGATTCCCATCAAAGGGGCCATTGCTGTCTTAAACGAACTGCTCTTGAAAAGCGCTCAGAATAGAGCCGAAATATGAGGTACTTGTCTCAGGAGAACAGAGTTAACTGTGCCACCAGCCTGTGGGACGTGGCTAAATAAGTAAGAACTCAAGGCAGGTGGCTGAATCTGTAATATGTTTCTGCTCAGAGCTGTGGACACAGATGTTCAGAAGTGGATCTTCACTGTAAGTTCTTTACCAAAGTTTAATCATAGATGCGCAGAGGTGGACGAGACATTGGGGAGGTCCTACAAGAAGAATTCTTGCCTTGAGAAGTCAAATATTTTTGGTATTGTATATGTGGTAAAGTAATTTGTAATGTTTAAAGACTTGTAGTGAGATGTTTTACGGTCAGCTGTGATTTTCTGTGGTACCTCAGGGTTAAATGTGAAAGAAGAGCTGTCAGATCAGTGGTTACTGGGCCAATACCTCAGGCAGCTATTTTCTCTGTAGATAATAGGCTACAAGCTTATATCTGCTTGAAAGACTGAAATCTCAAAACTGTATGGTTGGACTTGATTTTATCCTTTGGGAATGGATTAATTTTGGAAATTGTGAAATGTGGGTGTTCCAGGACTGAATGGTGCCCATCTTAATGAAAGTGACGGATGTAATGGAAAGTTAGCAATTGCAAGCATATCGAGGTTCAGATGTCGATAATATTTTTACAGATACCTTTAAAAATTATGTGATTCAACTAATATTGTGATATTACGTGGGTGAAAAATAACATATTAGCAGTAAATAGCTATATGTGTTAATGTATATCAAGTCTTAAAACATACTAACAACTATGTTAGCACCATACTAGCATCAAGTTTAATCATGCTAGCATTATGTTAACAAGATGCTAATCATGTTAATATCATCTAATCATGTTAGTGTCGTGCTACCCATAAATATATAACTAGATGCCTCATTCAAGCACAGGTGCCCCATTCAAACAGATGCTAATGCGGCATGCATCTAGTTATTTTAAAGATGGCGGACACATCTACATGCCTGGAGCACTTAAATGAGGCATCTAGCTATATATATATTATCATCTTGGAAGCATCATGATAGTTCAATTTAACATCATGCTAATACATGCTCGCATCGCATGTTTAATCATGGTAAATTTGTTAAAACATGTGACAATCATGTTAGCATCTGAGTTTTTTTTCAGATTTTTTTCTATTTTACACCTGATTTTTTTTAAGGGCTTTTTGTCTTTAATACCATAGGACAGTGGAGAGCAGATAGGAAAGCGTTGGATATATGGACAGGGGAGAATGACCAGCAAACGACGCTCGAGATGGTAATTGAACTAGTACTGAGGTAATATAGTGCATTGGCACTATAGGCGCACTAACCACAGGCTATCTGCGCCGACCAGATGGTTTTTATTGTGTCCTGATATAGAAATTTCAATAGAGTTTCCTTACTTTTTCACATGGCTGTTTATATACGTATACATATTTTTTTAGAATAGTGGGTATTGTTGAATTATGCCCAATTACTCCGGAGACATGCATTAAGAAAGTAAACTTAAAGGGTAAGTTTTTCATTCTTAATAGCGGTCTTTTTTGCCTGCCGTATGCTTAAACATATGCGCATACATGTGCTTGTTAAACAACAAAAGTGTTTGTTTGTGTTCTGTCAATGCTGGCTGTGCGTGTGCATTTATGACTTTGTGCTCTGGCATTAGGGTCATTTGGCAGTAATTCAGTAGCAGTCACTAAGATAGAAAGGAACATTGGTGACTCACCGTTGGGAACTGACACACAGCGTCAAAGCGTGTGTGTGTGATGGAAAGAGTATTTTCAAGGCTTGACTGAAGTGTCTGATTGTATTTAGCAGCATAATCATGCATCATATGCATACAGTACATACTGTGACGGTCTGAGCGTTCTTCTCAGAATGACAGATTTTGCACCATCATGGTCAAGGTATTTATGGATGCTGTGGAAGTCACATTCAAATTTGTCCCAGATTAATTCTCTCTCTCTCTCTCTCTGTGTTTTACAGTGCTCTCATGAGGCTTTCTGCTCCGTCATTTTCTCTGTTACCTTTTTAATATTCACACAACACTTTGATGTCTTTCTTTATTTTGCCTCATTTTTCTTCTCTCTGGCTGACTGTGTCTTCTCCCAGTGTGGCTGATTGGAGCTAGTCTGTCTCTGGGCGTGTTTGGTGCGTGTTGGGGTCTGTTCTCCCCTCTGGTGCCGAAAGACCTTTTCAGAGAAATGCACTCTGATGCAGTAGGGTTGTAATGCTGAACACAAACGGCTTGTTTGCATTGTGAAACTTTCTCCGCTGTCATGTTTTTGATATTGTTTCATTTAAATGGGTCACATCAGATTTTTGTTCCTGGAGCATTGCGTAATAAGCGTCAAGGTCAAGGGTTCGATTTCCAAGGAACACACAGCTTGTGATGATTCTGATTTAATAATTTAATAATTGTTGCTATTGTATGTATTTACAGTTATAGCAATATAAGTTAATACACTTACATTTAGGCAAGGCCTTTTCGTCGCTTTAAACTAACACAGTCTCACGGAATTCGTTACATAGTCATGAAAATAAATCTATTGATTCGTATTCATGGACACGAATTTCCTTTTTTCGCGTCACTTAGTGCGACTTTCAATCAATTCAATGTATTTTGATGCAAAGTATCTTTTATATGTATAAATATCTAAATATATATCAACGCAATCTGATGGAAATTGGTACCAATTTTACAAGGTGGCTCATTCATGTGAATACCTAGGAACTCATTTGTATGTTTTATTACGATTTGACTTTGCCCCTGTGATGTTAGGTTAAGGGGTGCGGTTAGGGTGGGCCTTTATCGTTGCTTTGCTAGCTTGTAAAATGTGTGCGTTTTAGCAAAATAAGCCTTTGCGTCTGTGCTTTTAGGGTTTGGGTGGGGTACGAATTCCCCTGATATCAGGTTATAAATGTACTGTATATGAATTGAAAGTCGTGCTGAGTGACACGAAAAAAAGTTGTGCTAAGTGACACGAAAAACGACACGAAAGAACTTTAAAATGTTGTTACTACACTGTAAAAAAACAGAAATAAACTGTAAAATAACAGTTTTTTGTCTGTAAAATTGTTTCCATTAAAAATCTGTAAAACATCATGTTTTTCTACACTGTAGAAAACTGTCTACATGTTTGAGACTGGGTTGGTTGGACAAGGTGACAAGCAAATGCAGAAATATACACAGAACAGAAGGAGGAAAATCCATCAATGGTCGTCTGATTTGCTCTATGATGCATGTTCAGATGTGAGCTCTTCTCACAACACACGAGTTTCACAACATGAGTTTTGTCTTTGCTACTTCAGTAGTCTTTTCATTGGATACTTTTTGGCTTTTACTAGAGTCAAAATAAATCTTTTTTTTTTAACTTTTGATATACTGTCTTAATTCATAAAATATATATTTTGTTAACTTGTAGGACTACATTGGTACATGGCCTTTTCGTACACTACATATACACAAACCAAAAATCAAACAGTTTTGATTTCATGGTGTACAAAATGACACAAACGTCCAAAAGGTACAATAGCAAATTAACAGTCTGTGTAAACACCGTCTTCAGATATAAAATGAATTGCAAGGCATATGTACTGTATTAGTTTCATGTGTTCATGGAACCTCTTTGGAATGCCAACATGCATTAGGTGAAAACCGTTGGACTGACATTTGGAGTTTTGAGTTCTGAAAGTTATCTTGAGCTTTTGAACTGATTTATTTTAATGGATCAAAGGAAATTCATTTATCGAGAGACTGTATGACCCTGTTAACACATACAATTTCACTCTATTGCAGGAGGTTAAGAGAGAATATCTATCTACACAAGCTGGTCACACTTCAGAATAGGGGGCAATTCCCGCTATTAACAAACCATTAACGTCTCGGTTACGTTTGTAACCTCGGTTCCCTGATGGAGGGAACGAGACGTTGTGTCGAACCGACAGATGGGGTTCGTCCCTGAGAACCAATCGTTTCCGACTACTTAGAAAAGGCCAATGAAAATTGGCAAATGAAATTTGCATGCCGGACTCCGCCCCGGGCATCCGGGTATAAAAGGGAGACGGCGTGCATCATTCATTCACCTTAGTTCTGAGGAGCCTGAGACCTCTCACGACTGCTGCAGAGGACAGCACGTGTTGTGGCAAGAGGACACAACGTCTCGTTCCCTCCATCAGGGAACCGAGGTTACAAACCGAGACGTTCCCTTTCTGTCGGTCTCTCGACGTTGTGTCGAACCGACAGATGAGGTTCCAATGGAAAACGCCATAACACTGTGCCCTGTCACAATCTCAACGAAGCGACGGTGACTGGCCTGGGCGTGTCAGCCGTGAACGCTACCGCGAAAATGTAACCTACCAGTGGGTAGGTAGGGGGTCCCAGAGCTTTCTTGAAAGGTGGGAAGGCCCCTACCTTCGGCCTCACATGCAGCGGCCTTGTTTCTCTAACAGCGAGAAGCCACCCGGAACCGTAAAGCACTGGGAAAGCGCTACTCCCTAAGTGGGGGATGCGCTACAGAGACCACTTCCTACCGCAGGGAGGAGAATAGTGGAGATACCAACATGGTCTCACCGAAGGGGAAGAACTCATGGGAAGAAGTGCGGCTGAAGAGAAAACCTCGAGGTGGAGGTCCACCCGGGGAGGTCATGGGTTACCAAGGTGGGAACCAGCATGAGGATACATCAGACGGAACCGCCCTACTGGGGAGTTGCAACGTCTGGTAGCACTAGGTCCGGTTAGAGCTATGCTGCGAATAACTCAGGTGAAACCCGGCCTAAGGGGCAGGGCTGCTCTGCCCAGCCCGCCCCAGGGGGTGCTTGCTTAGTGATGGATAGAGTGCCTGTTCTTCGCCCAGTGGGGAAAGAATGGAGGCTAAATCGGTATACTGACCCACTCGAGAGAGGGGGAAAAGAACCGAACAGGCGTACACCCTACCAGTTGCCGGTCCTACAGTACATGTGGCCATGCAGGACGTAGGCTGACACCGGCTCTACGCGGAGGTTGTAAAACCTCACGAAGGTGTTGGGTGTAGCCCAACCCGCAGCTCTGCAAATGTCTGCGAGAGAGGCCCCCCGTGCCAAGGCCCAAGAGGAGGTAACACCCCGGGTGGAGTGGGCCCTCACTCCTAGGGGGCACGGGCGATTTAGGGATTGGTAAGCTGCCTTGACAGCGTCCACAATC
Organism: Triplophysa rosa; assembly: GCF_024868665.1. Lineage (NCBI taxonomy): Eukaryota > Metazoa > Chordata > Actinopteri > Cypriniformes > Nemacheilidae > Triplophysa > Triplophysa rosa. The sequence goes on from NC_079901.1 coordinate 7,892,726, forward strand.
CAGTGGGCCAACCTCTGCTTGGAGACAGCTCTCCCCTGTTGCTGACCTCCGAAACAGACAAAGAGCTGATCCGAGCTCCTGAAACTCTGTGTGCGGTCTAAGTAGAGGCGCAGCGCGTGTACTGGACACAACACGGATGGGGTTGGGTCTTCCTCCCCAGTGGGGAGCGCCTGTAAGTTCACCACCTGGTCCCGAAAAGGAGCGGTGGGAACCTTGGGCACGTAGCCGGGCCGAGGTCTCAGGATAACGTGAGAATCCCTGGGTCCGAATTCTAGGCAGTCAGGGGACACGGAGAAAGCCTGTAGATCCCCTACCCTCTTGATGGAGGTGAGCGCCAAAAGGAGAACCGTCTTCATCGTAAGATGAGGAAGAAAGGCATCCCCTAGGGGCTCGAAGGGGGGCCTGGTGAGACCTGACAGGGCTACATCCAGGTCCCAAGAGGGTATGGAGTGCGGACGAGGCGGGTTACGCCTCCTCGCACCCCTTAGGAATCTAATGACCAGGTCGTGCTGCCCTAGAGACTTTCCAGCAACTGAGTTGTGATGAGCAGCAATGGCGGCTACATACACTTTCAGTGTGGAGGGGGAGAGGTTAGTCTCAAGTCTCTCTTGTAGGAAGGACAGCACGGACCCGATCGCACAACTCCGTGGGTCTTCTCCTCGAGAAGCACACCAGGACGAGAAGAGGCGCCACTTGTAGGCGTACAGTCGCCTAGTGGCAGGTGCCCTAGCCTGAGAAATGGTAGCTACCACCGCCGGGGGCAGACCACTCAGGATCTCCTCGTCCCGTCCAGGGGCCAGACATGGAGGTTCCAGAGGTCTGGCCTGGGATGCCATAACGTGCCCTTCCCCTGGGAAAGCAGGTCCTTCATCAGGGGAATCGGCCAGGGGGGAGCTGTCATCAAGAGCATTAGCTCCGAGAACCAAGTCCGGTTGGGCCAGTGTGGCGCAACGAGTAACACTTGATGCTCCTCTTCCCTGACCTTGCACAGGGTCTGTGCAATGAGGCTCACTGGGGGGAAGGCATACTTCCGCTTGTCCCGCGGCCAGCTGTGCGCTAGGGCATCCGTGCCGAGGGGTCCCTCGGTCAGAGAGTACCAAAGCGGGCAATGGGTGGTTTCGAGGGAGGCAAACAGGTCCACCTGGGCCTGCCCGAACTGCACCCAAATGAGCTGGACTGCGCGGGGGTGGAGTCGCCACTCTCCGCGAAGCGTAGACTCACGAGAGAGCGTGTCGGCTGTCTGGTTCAGGTCGCCTGGGATATACGTGGCACGCAGGGAGCGGGTCACCTGCTGACTCCACCGGAGGAGACGTCGGGCAAGTCGTGTTAACTGCAGAGAGCGAACGCCACCCTGACGATTGATATACGCTACTGCAGTAGTGCTGTCCGACCGGACCAGCACGTGCTTGCCCTGCACGAGAGGCTGCAGCCTCTTCAATGCAAGTAGCACAGCCCACAACTCTAGGCAATTGATTTGCCAGCGCAGGCGGGGGCCCGTCCAAAGCCCCGACACTGCGTGCCCGTTGCACACTGCACCCCAACCCTGCAGGGAGGCGTCTGTTGTCACCACGTCATGCCTCGTAACCTGCCCTAGGGGTACCCCTGCCCGAAGGAAGGCCATGGAAGACCACGGGGTTAGGGTGCTTCGGCAGCGAGGCGTAATCACCATCTGCCTGCTGCCGGTGTGCCACGCTCCCCAAGGAACTCGACTCAGGAGCCAGTGTTGAAGCGGCCTCATGTGCATCAACCCGAGGGGTATCACCGCCGCCGAGGATGCCATGTGTCCCAGGAGCCTCTGAAATAGTTTCAGGGGAACCGCCGACTGCGTGAAATGATCCAGGCAGTTCAACACCGACTGGGCGCGTACTGCGGACAGTCGCGCTGTCATGGTGACAGAGTTGAGTTCCATACCAAGATAGAGGATGCTCTGCACAGGGGAGAGCATGCTCTTCTCTCGGTTGACCTGCAGTCCCAATCGATCTAGGTGCCGGAGCACCAGGTCCCTGTGTGCACACAACAGATCTCGCGAGTGAGCCAAGATAAGTCAGTCGTCGAGATAGTTGAGTACCCGCACACCTCTCTCCCTGAGTGGAGAGAGGGCGGCCTCCACGATCTTCGTAAAGACTCGTGGAGACAGAGACAGACCGAAGGGGAGGACTCTGTACTGATATGCCCGACCCTCGAAAGCGAACCGTAGGAACGGGCGATGACGAGGGAGAATCGAGACATGAAAGTAAGCGTCCTTCAGGTCGATTGCCATGAACCAATTCTGACATCTGACGGATGCCAGGATGTGCTTCTGCTTGAGCATCCTGAACGGCAGCTTGTGCAGGTGTCTGTTCAGGGTACGCAGATCTAGGATGGGGCGCACCCCCCTGCCTTTTTTGGGGACGATGAAGTAAGGGCTGTAAAACCCCTTGGACATATCGGCTAAGGGGACGGACTCGATCGCACCCTTCGCCAGAAGGGTGGCGACCTCGCTCCGTAGTACGGGAGCATCCCGGCCTCTGACCGAGGTGACGAGGATGCCCCGAAACTTGGGCGGGTTTCTGGTGAACTGGATCGCGTAGCCGAGATGGATCGTCCTTCTTAGCCACCGTGACGTGTGGGAAGCTCGAGCCAAGCTCCCAGGGACCATGACAGGGGGACTAAGGGAACGATCTGCTTCATCAACCCCCCGGGGGGTGGTTCGATGGCTGGCAGTGCGGGTCTCTCGCCGGGGGCGGGCCCCCGGGAAGAAGACTGGCTCTGCTGGTTTGCCTGCCTGGCAATGCAGGCCCCCTCACCGTCGATTTGAGAGTGCTGAGGGCTGCAAAATACATTCGATGTTGCGCCTCGCCAAGACGCAACGTCGAGTGGCCGAACACCGTCTGACAGAGGGTGAGAGCGGGCTGTGAAGAACACCCAGGGAGATAGGAAACTCTTTTCGTGAAAAAGTGGGCGCTAGGCCCCTGTGGGTCTTGCCGTCAGGAACGCTTCTTCCTCGAAGGTTGTTGACGGGGTGGTGGTCTCCCCTTCGCCGCCCTTTTCCGGGATGCCGCCTGGGTAGGGAGCGCTGGAACCGGAGCTGGCTTTGAAGGGGGCCGGGGCTGCTGGGAAGCAGAGGCCGCACGGGAACTCGAAGGCCTACGGGCGGCCGAGTCTCGGCGGGGAAGAATATGGCTAATCGCCTCCGTCTGCTTCTTCACCGTCGAGAACCGTTTGGTGACAGTGTCACCAAACAGCCCACCCTGCGCAATGGGCGCATCGAGAAAGCGGACTTTCTCGGCGTCGCTCATCTGCGCAAGGTTGAGCCAGAGATGCCTCTCCTGGACCACCATGGTGGACATCGCCCGACCCAGCGCCCGCGCGGTCACCTTGGTCGCCCTTAGAGCGAGGTCGGTGGCGGTGCGGAGTTCCTGCATTAACCCCGGGTCAGTCTTACCCTCCTGGATCTCTTTCAACGCCTTGGCCTGATGGACCTGCAGGATGGCCATGGCGTGGAGAGAGGAGGCAGCTTGGCCCGCGGCAGTGTAGGCCTTCGACACCAGCGATGCCGAAGTCCTACACGCTTTGGACGGGAGTTTCGGTCGACCTCTCCAGGTGGACGCCGCCTGCAGACACAGGTGCACCGCGACTGCACGTTCCACCTGGGGCACGTCGACGTAACCCCTAGCCGCCCCACCATCGAGGGAAGAGAGAGCGACGGAACCGGTTTGACGTGTACGCGCCGAAAAGGGGGCGTTCCACGTCTTTGCCAGTTCCTCATGCACTTCCGGGAAAAATGGAACCGGGGTTGGGCGCGGCTTGGAGTCGTGCTCAGAGCCCAAGAACCACGTATCCAACCGTGAGTGCTGGGGGAGAGGCACCGGAGTACACTCTAACCAAATGCACACGGCGGCCCGGGAAAGCATGGCCGACATCTCGACATCCGCCTCCTCCTGAGCTCGTCCCCCCCTAGGGGGGAGCTGCAGAGAGTCGTCGGGATCGGATGCCAGCAATTCGCTCTCCGATGCTGCGATGGACATCTCATCCTCATCACGCATCGTGTCCGACTGCGTGAAGGAGGACGCTGACGGTGTGGCACCGCCAGCTAGGGAACAATGAGGCGAGCGAGACGGGGTGTGAGCGGTTCGCGAGCACTTGGCTGACGGATTAGCGCTCGCAGAAATCCCCATATCACCCCATATCGCCTTAGCCATCCTCGTCACAGCCCGGGAAGCATGCGAGGTGGTGGCTGATTCTCGGGAGAAAACAGCCACCCGTGACCGCAACGTCTCTATGACCATCTGCCCGCAGTGCGGGCAAGATGAGTCCACGAAGGCTGTCTCAGCGTGTTGGACCCCCAAACACCTGACACAGACATCGTGTTTGTCCCCATCCTCGATGAGGACACCGCACCCAAGAGAACAGCGGGACATGCCACGCTGGAGAAATTAGCTCTTTTAGAACGCAGACGGTGAGTCACCGTCTGCAGGCTCGAACACCTGTGGAACCGCCGAGATGCCCAGGGGAAGTCGCTGCAGGAAGGGACAGTCCGCTGCACCACGTCGTAGAACCGGCAATGTAGAGTTTTTGCTAAGCAGCAAGAGAATATCTTCATAACCGAAGGCTCCGAAGAACAAAAGGTGAATGAATGATGCACGCCGTCTCCCTTTTATACCCGGATGTCCGGGGCGGAGTCCGGCATGCAAATTTCATTTGCCAATTTTCATTGGCCTTTTCTAAGTAGTCGGAAACGATTGGTTCTCAGGGACGAACCCCATCTGTCGGTTCGACACAACGTCGAGAGACCGACAGAAAGGGAACTAAGATTTTTTCCCCAATAAACTGTTAATTTGTTGCTTATTAACAGTAAGTAAGGTAGTTGTTAGGTTAAGGTATTGGGTTGGATTAGGGATGTAGTAGAGTATGGTCATGCAGAATATGTGCTTTATAAGTACTAATAAACAGCCAATATGCCAATAACAGGCATGCTAATAACAACTATTAATAGTGAGAATTGCCCTATACTGAAGTGTTACCCACAAGCCTGAAAGATTATTTTCACCGTATTAGCAGGTGCCAATTACATTTTTAACCCTTTGAAGAGAATGAATTGATGTCAGACAGCAGTAGGGTCTTTTGGGGTCTTATTTTCTGTGTCCTTCCTCCATATTTATATAAAGGCAATTCTTGTTTTCAAAGCTATTTTTCTTCGTCATACCAAAGAATCAAGAGATCGGGAAGCTTTCAGAATTTCTCAACCGCAACCTTTCTTGGGATTGGATAGAAACCAGAGATTTGATTTTCTTTGTGTGTGTTCAGACACATAATCATTACTAATGTCATTGATGTTGGTATTTTAGGTGTATTGTCTGCTTTGTGATGAAACGAAAATTGGCTTAGAAATTAGCGATTTAGTACCACTGCGTGTGTGTTTTTTTATTTTACACACTGAGCTCAGCAAGTTGGGAAGCACATTAATTATTCACGGGGTGTAATTTGCCATTATAAAATCAGAAACAAAAACAGCGTGCAACAGAGATTCAGACTAAAATAATAAGCCTGTGCAACAATAGGCTCTCTTTGTGTGCTGGACGCCTACTGAACAAAAGTATCTGCTGAATTCTATGTAGCTGTTTACAAAGGCTGTATACACATACAATAGCAGCTGCTACATAAACAAAGCACAAAGGAGGAAATTACACATCAAAACAGGACATACACACTAATGGATGAACTGACTTCACGTGTTGGATTCCTTTGTTTAATGCTTGTCCTAATGGTACAATACAGTATGTACGAATTTTGCATTAAAACATCCAAAAACCACTAGTACAGTGTTTTGTGCTTACATTATCCCAGATATTTCATATCCTGATTTTGGCTTTGTTCAGCATTCGAGTGAATATTTACATTATAATAAACAAAGCTGCGTATGTTGCACCAGAAATTATAAGCGGTTGCCATAATAGGTTTATAAACTAATGTGTCTCCAGAATAAATTGCAACCTGGATACATAGGTGCAATGCCCCACAAGCCACGTCCTCATCTGAAACGCACATAAAATAAACACAGCTATATGTATTTATGAACAACGCTTACAATCTCAATACAGGAGTGTCATGACCGACACCCCAAGTGACAAATCCGTCACATTGTTAAAAATAATATGTCTATGAATAACCGTCTGGAGTTTGACTCCCAGAGGAGGTCTTTATGTCTGAGCTAGTCCTGACACATCGATTTATGGGTTTCTCACTTTTATCTGTGGATTTTGTGTCAAAGAGTCTACGGGACTGAGTTAAGGGTCAGAGACATGCAGACCTGACTGCACAAGTGTGAAGAGAACCCCCGACACATCTGACACGTTAGTTCCTCTGAGTCACAGTCCACTGTCACAGGGTTAAAAACAAGACCACTCACATAGAACAAAAGAGATTGAGAGTTGGTCTGGTTATTTAAAAGCAATATTGTGTTAGGTCAGGTTGTCAGGAGGACAATGGTTTGGTCTTTTGTGGTTGTGAAGGCACAATAAGATCTTTGTTTAATGTACTGTAAGTATAAGCTTTGTCTTATGTGTTTGTTCAAATCAGACCATTGGTAACATGTAGAAGAAGTATAGTGATGTGAAAATCATGTGGATAGCATAGCTTAGGTATTTGTGTAAGAAATGTTGTTGTAGTTCATATTGAAATGATTTTTATTGCAGTCTAAACTACATTACTTTTAAAGGGACAGTTCACCCAAAAATGAAAATTCTGTCTTCTCCCTCAAGTTCTATTGTTCTGTTAAGTTCTATTCACCATTGACTACCATAGTAGAAAAATTGCTTTAAAAATTTCTTTGTTCTGTTTAACATAAAAGATATTTTGAAGAATGTAGGAAAGCAAACAGTTCTGGGACACTTTTGACTCATTGTCACTTTTCCTACAATTGGAGTCAATGGTGGCCAAGAACTGTTTGGTTACAAGCATCCTTCCAAATATCTTTCTCTGTGTTCATCAGAACATAGAAACTTAGACAGATTTGAGGGTGAGCAAATGACAGAATTTTCATTTTTGGGTGAACTGTCATTTTAAGATTACTGACAGAGGATGAGGATAAGCATCAGCAAAACTCTATATTGAAATCTCTATTCAATTGCAATGCTGTCTATGAGAAATAATCTTGATCTCATTTGTGACCTGTATTTCCTTTAAATTTATTCAACATTTTTTCAAGCTAAGGTGACAAATATTCTTGTCAAATCACTATGTAAACTAGTAGATAGAGTGAAAACTTAAGATGTTAAGTTGAATGAACAAATTCAGAAACTGCAAGCTGTCCCAACATAAAAAAGTAAGTTGAAACAACTAAACAGCTACATTATTTGTGCAGTGTTTGTGTTGAGAATTTATTCATGACAGACGCTTAGATAATGCCAGATCTGCAGAATATAGTTTTTGTGTTGAAAATAAAAACAATTAAACCACAAATTTAATTGAATTAATTTCATGGTTATAATGGGAATTGTATTGGTTTTAATGGAGACTAAAATGGTGTCTACTGGTATGTGATGGATTCTATTGTTGGGATGTAATCTCACACAGGAACCAATAGAACACCCCCAAAAAAAGGAATTTTGTAATGGTTTTAATGGAAAAGGTTAATGGTTCATACTGGTATTTTAATGGAAACCATTAGAATTTATGTGATGGTTTCTATTGGGTTTCTATTGTTTTCTTCAGCAGGAGCGTAAAGTATCTTATATAAAAGGTAAAACAACCCAGAGCTCATAAAGTTGTACCGTCATATATGTGACAGAAAGGACGTCTTCAACTCGCGTACTGCCATTCTGCAAATATGACACACAGTCTATGTGTTCAGTTCACCTGGGAGAGATCATCTCCCCTCACAAATAACTGTTTTATTGCCTGTCTACTATAGCTTTTTATTAACTCTGTTGCTGGTCACTGTACAGTCACCTCAAAAGTGGGTTAGTGCCTGTCACAGAGGAATCAAGTCCATCATAGACTCATAGGGGCAGGATTGAAACCAATCAAAACTGGATCCACATTCTCCCCATAGAGATGAATTGGCCACTACGGTAATGCAATTTTGTTTTGCTTGCAAAAAAATTCATGAGAATGTACTGTATGGTTACTATGGTTACTTCAGTGTCCGTCAATGGATAAAAAATCTTCTTCTTTATTCTTTCCTCATATAATGGTAGTTACAGCATCAGAAAGGGCAAACTGGACCAAGGCAACCAGCCAAACGCTGATCCCCTTGGACTGTATTTATGGAAACAGTTTAAAGGGCATGGCACTCTGCCATGAATACACTTCACAGGTGGTTTCAGTCTGAAATATATTAAAAACTGATAGCCAGGGGGTGACTTGAGTTTAGAATGCCATTACCGTTAATGAGACTCGCTGAAACAATGTGTTGCTCTTTCCTCAAAGGCTATGTAGTTTAATTGTGTTTACAGCAGGTGAGAGTAAACATCTATTGTTTATGCATAACTGATATCTCAATTAAAGCACAGTGAAGTGTTATGATGTAATATAGACATAAAGAAGCAAAATAACTAAAATATCGGTATACGTTACAGTACGGCAGGGGTTCCCAAACTTTTCAGCCCGCGACCCCCAAAATAACACTGCCAGTGACTCGAGACTCCCACTATCCTCGGAGGTGGTTAAAGTATACAAACGTTACACGCAACTGCGCACATGAACTTATTAGGTCTACCCAAACACGCGCATAATGACAACTCTAAAGAACACAGTCTAACATAATACTGTTTTATAGTTATTCACTCATTACTTTACTTATTGTTATACATAAACCATAAACTATTACTAGATGGTCAAATTTCATTAAACAGATTCGAGTGCTGATGGTTGTCCTCTTTATAAACATCGGCCTCTTTTCGTTCCTAAGGGACGATAGCTTTCTGACTGCGGCGCTTCTCTGCCCTCCTCCGCTGGTCTCCCCGCGTTGCCTTTGGTTGATACATTGATAAATATGTCCTAAACTTAAAGCCTGAAAAATAATCTGCTCACACATACGGGAATGTTTAACGTTGTGCTGTAAATTGACTTGCTGCACCTAACCTAATGCGGTTACTAATGTTGTTAATGTGACATAATCACCTCAGGGCTACGATCGAGGGGGAGGAAATTCCAACGGCTGATGGCTTTTTATTTTCATGGTTTTATTTTTAACGTAACTAATATTTTTATATTTTGTTACACTTATTGATTAAATACGCTATTTCTAATAATTAAAAAAAGATTTCTGGAAATCATCTTGCGACCCCACCCCCGCGGCCCCTACTTTGGAAACCCCTGCAGTACGGTTTATAAACGCAATTCATTGTCATGATCCTGTGCTCTTTGTAGTTGTTTTTCTAGTTCAGGCTGACAGGATCATGACAGCCCCATGTCTTTTGTCTTAGCCCCGCCCCCTTGTTTCCTTATTCATTATCTCTTTATCAGTTTACGCCCTCCACCTGCTGCCCTCGTTATGCCTCTTTTGTTCCTCTCCTATTTAATGCCCTTGTGTTTGTTGTCCTGTGCTGGTTCGTTTGTCTTTATCCCTGTCTTGTCCTGATGCCCCTGGTCTTGCTAAGTTAAGTTTAGTTATGTCAAGTTAAGTTATGTTTTAAGTCTTGAGTTTTGTTGTGTTATACTATTTTGTTCTTGTTTTCCCCCTCGAGGGATTTTGAGTTTGGTTTTGTCCATGTTAAATAAATGTCTTTTGTTGAAGAGCTGTCTGCACTTGGGTTCTGTTCCTGTCAGTTTCATGACATTCATCAAGTACTATGCACACACGGTCAACTGCTGCATAAAATATAATCTCCCGACTGCTGTGATTGATTGTGCTGTTAAATTGGACTCATCTAATTTTAGAGAAATGCAATATCGTATGTAATTTCATAGCATTCTATACAAGATGGCTTTATGTCCACTAAAGTTGCACTAAAAGCACATTCACACCCTAAACTGTTTGCTTTAACTGATTTATCATCATCTTACCTCAGCAATGTGAAAATGCATAACCTTACAGAAATTTAATGCAACTAAAACAGTTAGAAGAAGGATTTGCTGCCGATGGTGCTGGACAAATTTGTGCATACTTGTGAATGCTTGAATGGGCAGTTGATGTGACGGGAGGTGACAGCGTCCTGCAGTGTGACTTGCAATGTGTCATTTAAAACTATTTTTAAAAATAATATCTTTCTCAATGGGGTATAGTTGGTACAGATGCTGTTTTAAGATCTCGTATTGAGAGGCGACATGAAATATTGGGTCACTTGATACAGTACATTTTTATATTTTTCATTAAGTTCCTTTTTGACATGAATCAACAGACATCACTTACAAAACAACACCATTAGGGGAGAGGAGGATACTTTTTTGGCTCAATCCCTTTTGCTAAATGATATTAATATATATTAATTATATAGCCACATATTGTACACACGTCCGCTACTAATGGACATTTAAAGTTTTTTCCAGAACCTACTGTACTGCTCTAGTACAGTTACACCAAAAGTGACAGAATAAAAATTAGGGCTGTCAAATTGATTAATCACAATTATATTTTGTATAATATATGTGTGTGTGTTGTGTGTATATTTATATGTATATATATATATATATATATATATATATAAACAAACATAAATGCATATATTTAAAAAATAATATATATTATATTTAAGTATAAATGTGTATTTAAGTAAATATTAAATTTCAAATAAAAATATTGTTTCTATTTGCATTTATTTGCAGAAAATGAAAACTTGAGAAACAGGTCAATATAACAGAAAAGATGCTCTGTATTTTTTCAGACCTCAAACACGGCAAACAAAACAAGTTTACATTCACCTTTAAGCGATTCAACAGTAATATTTCTACATGTCTTAGGAAAAAGTTAAAAAAATATTTTTTATGTAATTACCTTGATTTGGCAAAAATCCAGTTTTCATCTGAGCAATAGAAAAAAATCATATGATTAAGTTTGCTTTCATGCCGTCATCTTTCAACAAATTTAAATTTCCATCTTGTTCATTTTCTTTCTATTATATTGTAATTAATAAACATTAAATAACGTTAAACGTACCCATTTATCGGAATTTTAATGCTTAAAAACGTACCTCACTTGTCACTTTTATAAAGAGTAACAGATCATTTAGAATTAAAATATAACAATTTATTACTGAACTTTGTGTGTATGCTAAATGTGCACTGTTGGCAAACAATGTGTGCGAGTGAGTTTGTTTGCGTGTGTTTTTCACATTTGTCTCATAAACAGCTAGCAGGAACCTCCCATAATCACCGTTATTCTCCAGCCCGGTCGGTTACCGCTGCGCTGTGACTTTCTTTGAAGTTCGTCCACTCTCCATAATGTTGTTGTTTACACAAAATGGCCCCATGTCATAGATGGTTGTCATGGGAACACCACATTCGGCCCTGAGGCTTTGTATTATGAAGACGAAGGACAGGAGTACACTGTGTGTTGTTAGGTCTGTCTATTACATAAATGGATTATGCTCGGGATAAAACAAAAATTGATTACATTCGCTCCACACTGAGAAAAAGCAATCACAAAACACGAAGAAAATCGCTCGAGTAATCATGCTGCGAGCTAATAATGTTTTCACGCTGTTCATTTCGGAATCGATTGTGATGGCGTCAGGTTTTGGTTTGTCCTCAGATGAGACTTCGCTCTGACTAAATCTTCTGAAAGTGTTTCTATTGTAAGACTGCATGTGTCTCACCTGAAAACTAACAAGCGGCGTGATGCTCATTATACATGAGAGCTATGTGTTTCTCTTTTCTTAGTTGTCATTTTCAGAAGCCACCACACATAACATGAGATGTCAGAGACGTCGGTCGAAATGACACAGTGCTAGAAATGTTACTCAGAATATGCAGCTTTCGTATGAGGGGCCTTACAAGCCAAAATTCATTCTAGCACTCTCACACACTCACATTCTCCTTTCGCACACATACATTTTTCCTCTCACACACTCACATTCTCCTTTCGCACACATACATTTTTCCTCTCACACACTTACATTCTCCTTTCGCACACATACATTTTTCCTCTCACACACTCACATTTTCCTTTCGCGCACATACATATCTACTCTCACACTCACACATTTTAACGCGCACATTCTAACGCTTTTCTCTTATATTCATATATTTTTACGGACACATTTGTATACATTTTGCTCTTATGTAAACGTATTCAAAGTATACATTTAGTATAAAAAAATATAAATGTATGTAAGAGAAGAATGTATGTATGTGTGAGAGAGTATAGTGAAAACGGAAGGTGTATGATGGAAACGGAAGGCAGGTCATGCAGACGGCGCTTCCGTGTATCAAAGACGCCGTAAAATGCTGCGTTTTGTATAATATTAAAATCAGCAGCGCCTTTTCTACACAGTCCAGCCCCTCCAATTAACAGAAAGACCTGATTAGTAGAATGTCGATCTGAATAACGTTTCCTGTTTTTAAATTTATTGCAAATCATGTTTAGACTTTCATTATGTGATATTTTTCCATTGGGCACGTTTTTCCTCCTTTTCGTTTATCATGGGTGCGCAAATGGCATCTTTTTGAGAGTGTGTACATTCATGACTCTGTGTACGTTCATGTTTGTGAGATGTCAGCCTCGTTGGCGCAGTGGACCGCGTGCGCATCAGCAGCACAGTCTCGCTTTTAACGACAGGAGTTCGACTCCGCGGTCCGACTATATTCTTCGTTCCTTTTGAATTGTTTTATTGGGTCATGTTTTTAAATGTCGGAACACTACCCTCTTGCTGACAACTGATTAAATGACAAGAAACGTTTATTAACAAGCCAACCGGTGTAAGGCCTTAATGCATGTAACAGCTGCGGGCTAAGTCTGCTTACTGTACAGTGGCTGTTGTGAGTATGTTTTTATTGATTAAAAATGATTTCCCATACGAACGTGTTTGTTTTTCTATTTACATATAGACTGTACATGCTGCCTGTTTGCGCACCTATGAGAAACGAAAAGGAGGAAAAACGTGCCCAATGGAAAAACATCACATAATGAAAGTCTAAACATGATTCGCAATAAATTTAAAAACAGGAAACGTTATTCAGATCGACATTCTACTAATCAGGTCTTTCTGTTAATTGGAGGGGCTGGACTGTGTAGAAAAGGCGCTGCTGATTTTAATATTATAGAAAACGCCGCATTTTACGGCATCTTTGATACACGGAAGCGCCGTAAGCACCTGCCTTCCGTTTCCGTCATACACCTTCCGTTTTCACTATACTCTCTCACACATACATACATTCTTCTCTTACATACATATATTTTTTTCAGACATACATATATTTTCTTCTTACATACATTTATAATTTTTAATACTAAATGTATACTTTGAATACGTTTACATAAGAGCAAAATGTATACATGTGTGCGTAAAAATATATGAATATAAGAGAAAAACGTTAGAATGTGCGCGTTAAAATGTGTGAGTGTGAGAGTAGATATGTATGTGCGCGAAAGGAAAATGTGAGTGTGTGAGAGGAAAAAATTTATAAATGTGAGCGTTAAAATGTGTGAATGTGAGAATAGATATGTATGTGTGCGAAAGGAGAATGTGAGTGTGTGAGAGGAAAAATGTATGTGTGCGAAAGGAGAATGTGAGTGTGTGAGAGTGCTAGAATGAATTTTGGCTTATACAGCTCCTCATACTTTCGTAGAAGTTTTTCAATACATTCGGAAGAGACGCTACAAAGTTTTTCTTTTGGTGCTGTGTTGTTCCGGTAAAATTTATTTTAAGCCATATGTTTTAAAACAGGAACAATTCACAAATGGATGATGAACAGTGTCTTTTGCAACGCATGCCCCTAATAAGGAAAAAAGATGAATGAGGTCTTTTTTAACATCTCAGTTGTTACTTCTAGATGCCACTGAGATTGAATAGAGAGCAGATCTGAATCTGCACATGATCTGCTGAAGTCTTGTCTAGGTTTTTCTCCTGAGTCCAGGTTGTCTCTCAAATCAACTATTAGAAAAGATCTCAACAACTTCTCTCAAATTTACAGAGACCACTACTGTAAAAAGAGATTTTTTTGCTTTGTTAATTAGGTTAGATCACCTAACTGAAAAAATGGAGTGCATTTAATTTTGTTATCAAATTATATTTAATCTAAAATTGTTGGTCTAGTCAAAGAAACATATTTGTCAGCAACATTTTTAGACTAATCTTATACGTATAGTCAATAGCAAGGGCCAGAATGTAATTGCGGATGGAACGTAATTGTGAACAGGCTGGAACTCCCGAAACGCAATCACGCACAGACAGAACCGACAGAAGGCCATTTGGCAAAGAAATTCAGGCACCGCTTTTTGGTCCTAATCCAGCCCTTGTATGCACAAAAAGAATAAATCGACTCTTTCTACTAAAAATCATTATTCCATTACTATTCAAATTGCGCAAGTTGTGAATTGAAAATATGTCCAATGGAAACTCCCACAAATAGGCTAGTTGTACAAGATGGCGCTGGTGAGCATTTGCGACGCTCGAGTCAGCAGACTAATTTCCGGTCATATAACACTATCGAGTTGTTTTGGCTTAACGAAGTACTCAGCAATGTAAAGAGGTTCTGTCATTTCGCTGATATATTAGTTTCTTCTTTTTTATCTAAAAAACACCCATATTTGCTGGCCAAAACTCTCCTTTTCTTAAACTCTCAACTCAACTTTATTTATATAGCGCTTTTTACAATTTTCATTATTACAAAGCAGCTGTACATGAGACATATTGACTATAAGCAATATTTATACCTGTAAAAACAAGAAAAAGGTGAAAACACAGAAGACAGACATACCCACATACAAAACACTCCACACACACAATATGCACATGTACTAACACACATAGACATAGACACACACACACACGTACACAGACAAGTACGCACACACACACACACGCACGCACGCACACTGAGAGCACACAAAGGCGATAAAGGAGAGAGAAACACAGGTCAAATATAACAGACTATAAATTCCTATATGCAATATTAATTAAGTAAAACTTTAAAATTCTAAAGCAGCCCCCCCGGCGAGGCAAACAGTGCAAAAAACAGTATGCAAACGGTGGCGAGGAACCCAAAACTCTAATCAAGAAAAAAACCTCAGGAGAACCCAGGCCCAACCAGGGGATTCCAGTTCCCCTCTGGCAAAAGTTGCTGCCTCTGCACAAGCTCCAGAGAGCTTGCACAACAAGGCTAAATAAAAATAAATAAACTTGCTAATAAGGTAAATTGTAGTTTTAAGATTATCATTAATAATTCTTCATTCCTCATGTTGTTATGTGTTTAACAACAAATAAATGTATATTTTGGAACATATTGAGAGTGAGTAAATGATAACAGAATTTTTAATTTTGTGGGAACTGTTCCTTTAACTTTATAGCTCTGTGCTCTTACCACATGCCAATTATTGTCTAAGTTGTGTCTACTTTTATTTCTCCTTAAGGATGTGAGACAGAGACAAAATACCTAAAAAAGTAACTGAAAGTAACATAATTTTCATCAAATCTCCCGAGCTATGAAAGAGCAATTTCTAAAGATCGAAATGTTCTAGGGATCCCATGCGTGTGTATTATTACAGTGTGTGGTTTCCAACCAAAGTGGAGAATTTACACAGCGTCTGACTCATATAGCAAGTGACATTTTTTTAGTTTGTTTGTTGTTTTTGCAGTAAATACTTCAACTGGATTGGAGTGGATGTAAAGGTTCAGTGATCAGAGGATGAATGGAGTAAGAAGGGTCACATTCACTCCAGTAGTTACTGAAGGGCTGGTCGCTCTCTGATTGTGCTCTGCAATGACACGTGTAATGACGGCTCGACAGTTCACTTTGATTGCAAATTGGGGTCATTGTGACCCTCATCAGCATCGTACACCACTTAGGATCAGCAAGCCATTCGTGAGAGATTAAAAACATTACAGTAAGAACGCACAGTGGGTCCTCATCAGCCAAAACACATTCATGGCTCAGGAGACCAAGAGGTGCTTTAAGTGATGTTAGCCATTCTTGAATTTTCAACTTAGCCACTGAATTAAACATGCCCTCCTTCCTAACCCCCCCCCCCCCCTCTGAAAAGATATGCACACGCTTAGAAATGTTTAGAGAGCAAATTCTGTATGAACAACATCATCCACAAATTGACACTTTGAGCTTCTTGTGCATCAAAGTGTTCTGATTGGCTGAGCAAAGAATCTTCCCATGCCCACATTTTTACGTATTTTTTTGCAGAGTGTTGTGCTGTCACAGAGACAAATGTAATATTTCAGGACCAGATGCTTTTTCAGTTCAGGTAATATCACATAAAAATTCCCTCAGCTCCAATATCTTGTTTCTCTTTGTTTAGGAGAAATAAAGGTAAACACTGTTGTTGACAGTAAAACTATAACGCCATGACATTAATATCTACAGCACACACTGTAGCTCAGAAAATATAAAGAATTTGATGAGAAAAGTTGCACTTCAACAACAATTGCACTTCAACTCAACAATTGCTTGTTGAGTCTCTTATTTGTCTTTGGTATCTGGTAATCTGAACACGATTATCATGATTATTTAACACAATTGCTTGTTGAGTTTGTATATATTTCATTAATTAATTTATTGAATTAATATACAATAATATACAATAATATATAATTTATATTATTATATAAATCAATTATTAAAAATTTAAATCAATTATTTAATGTAATGTAAAATATATAATATGTAAGGAATAATTGACGACGGGCCGTTCAATTATCGAAAGTTAATGCACACCCCGAGGTGGTAATGCGGCCACGACGCGAAGCGGAGTGGCCGTTACACCTCGGGTGTGCATTAACTTTCGATAATTGAACGGACCGGAGTCAATTATTCCGCTTATACCACGGTCACAACACCACAAGACGTTGTTCCGATGCCACAAGACGTTGTTACGATGTTTTATCTCAAGACATTTGTATGGTATTTGTCCCGGAATGCTCTTTCTGGTAGGACTAATTTCTTACGCATCTCATCTGAAGGCGTTGCTTGAGCTGCATATGCAGTTTTCCGAGAGCGAGAGGAAGACAGACAGTGCACGTGCACACGCGTTTGCTTCACTGAGAGTGAAAAGACAAGTATCTATATTTTATTTGTTTTCGTCGTATTTAACACCCCTGTCGTATAAGAAAAGTATTAAAGAGAAAAAAGTGACACGGAGGTTTCTGCGCCAGCTGCGGTTCTCGCAGTGGCATAGAAAGCTTCCTGCTGTGTGTTTTAAGTCCCGTTTACCCATTCCACAGACGAATTTAACATGTTGTTGTTGTTGTTATTTTTGTGCTTCGTGTTTTATCTTTAACCCGCTGATTGTGTCATGTAGTTTGCCGTTACCTTTGATATATGCTTTAGTTTTTCATCTGAACAGTCCTGTACAGTGCTCTCGCCATTGTTGTTCAAATGTTCATGCTGTCCATAAATATTAATAGTTATTTCTTCTCAGACAATGGAATTTGCCAGTCACTTTGTCTGTTGTTAGATACATATTCACTGGCGGACAGTAGGCTAAAGTTGGCGAAGTGATATGGAACTGTAATGCGGTCAGCAGACCTGGAACACCTTCATAGGTGTGCGTTTAACTGAAAAATAATGCACACCCGTCGAACGTTCGTCAGCCAATCAGAATGAAGCATTCAACAGCCCCGTGGTATAAAATACAATAAATAAAATAAAATAATAATATTATATAAATGAGTAAATTAGTAAAATACACAAATATTTATATTTATTTATATAATATTCATATTCCTATTTATTTACAATAATTAATGAATTAAGTAATGATTATGAAATGTTTTATATTTATATTATAAAATACATAACTGTGCATTACAATAATCATTGCTTATTTTGTTTTCATGATTGTTCAACACTGAAACTGAAAATCGATTGCAATTGACCCTTTGCAAAACCCCGCCCCCTTCTGACAAGCTGTCGGTATCAGCCATGCGCTCCCAGTGTAAATTTGTGCACTCCCTGGCGAAATAGTGAAGAATTTCTGGAAAAATTACACGCTGATTTCAGACAAAAAGGTCTGCAACATGCATTCAAGGGAAACATTCAGGATTTGAGATAACTGTAATAATAATTATACCTATATTTGCGTCCACACCAGCAGACGATAACGTTACGTTAATTCTAAACTCATGCAATGCAGTAGGCTAACTGTCACACAAATGGATGTATAGCTAACCTAAATGTGGTGTATAAAGTGTTTATATTAACTCCGAAATTTGTAGCAATGACAATTTTAGATAGAAAGAGTAACTTCGGGTAGAGTGTTGGTCGGCCGTGATCCTTCTTTGTGAAAACTAAAGTAAACTATAAAATATTAGTTCAGAATAGAATAGAATAACAGTCCATCAGTGTCTTAATCTTTATTTATGTTAAATACAACAAACACAGTACAGCTGTTGCTTTACAACTTGTCGACTTCATTGCTGAAAACGTTTTTCCTTTAAAATGTCACTGCAAATGCTGCTCTCTGAAGGCTGAAGGTGCGCTCATCACATCACAGGGACGCAAAGCATATCTTGCCAGCTTGCTCATATTTGTAAAATGCAAGTAATATAAGTTATACTGTAACTTAGTTATCGTTTATGGTTATAGTGTGAACGCCCATTAAAGCTGGGTATATACAGTATCTCACAGAAGTGAGTACACCCCTCACATTTTTGTAAATATTTTATTATATCTTTTCATGTGACAACACTGAAGAAATGACACTTTGCTACAATGTAAAGTAGTGAGTGTACAGCTTGTGTAAATTTGCTGTCCCTTTAAATAATAACTCAACACACAGCCAAATGTGTACCCACTTCTGTAAGTTACTGTATCTCTCTGTTTACTATTACAATAATTAAAAAGCTATTTTGTCATATTAATCACCAAAGCTCTACTACGGCAGGTTTGTTGGACTGGTTTGTTTGTCAGACAAAATGGCGGTCAGTCACGGGGGCACATAATATCAGATCGCTTGTCAATCAAACTGCTTGTGAAGGGTCATTTGTGCAAGGGTTGTTTTGTAGGTCTCTGAGAACTCTTATTTTGCTCTCCCTCACACTCATGTCAAGGAGAAACATTTGAGACATTTTCAGACATTTCATTTGTGATTTTCCCTGTGAGACAGACACGCAAAGAAAGCACCACGTTCTGATATCTCTGTCCTCTCACACTCTAAAAGTGTGACTGAGACTCCGTCTGTCTCGGGGAATCACACACTATCATGTCACACTTCATGCTCTGTTAGCGCAGCTGCCAACATCTTTAAAAAGGAGCGAGAGGCAGGATAAATCAGATGTATAAAGAGAGATACTGTAGGCCGTCTGCATTCCATGACAGACGTGCGTCTGCGTGCGTTTTATTTTTCAATTTAGCACAGCCGCACTCCTTTATTGAGTGAAATGTGAGAAAAGTGAGTTTTAATCAAATTACGTTTGCACTTTAAAAAGCCGAGCCACCGGTTTAATTACTGTTAGATTTCTTGCTTCACACTGGTTTGATTGACATCGCTGATTTATGCATGTAAAACTTTTAAGCGCGTAATCACATTAGCATCCAAATGAAACTCCGCCGCACGCTCTCACAATGAGGAATTTGCCAAGTTTTCATCAAAGCTTTCTTCATTATTCATTTTTAGTGTTTTGGGGTGCATTTGATCTTGTTATTTTGGAGCCCTTCACTTTTTTGGGCTTTTAGTCTGAGCAAGTCATCGAGTACGAGAGAAAAAAAAGTTTCCCATTTAGTTTGGTTCGCCTTCAGAGAGACAGGTTAGATAGCATCTTTTAACATTAACTCCGCAGGCCTAAAAATGATGTAGGTTCTCTCGAATGCTTTTTCAGCAAATGCCTTGTGACTCATCAATTTGGCATTCTTCCTTTATTATACACAAAACTACAGCCAGAAATGGGAGGAGATGCGAGGGCTCATGCGAGAAACCTCTTTTATTTTCACACATTCGGCTGTCATTTCATGCCAAATTATCTGTCAGCATCCAGTGGATCCAGTGTCGGTTCTCACATAAATACACACACAGCTGCACATATTTGGCAAATGTTGCGTAACCCTTATTTTGCCACTTGAGCAGATGGGCATTTCCATGCAAATGTCAACCTTAAGATGAAAAGTTTATTCCAAAGGTTTTCACCATACTGATAGGTAAGATGTCAATATTTGGTGTCAATATTTTAAGTTATTTATGCATTTTTTTTGTTTTAGCATAGTTTTCCATAGCCAGGTAAGAGAATTGTCACATACGTCGATATACGTCCATATTTCTCATAAATGGGCACATGAAATTTAAATAAAATAACTATTTCTTGTTCTATGGAGATCCATCCCGTCTCCATTTGTTGGGTATTATTGCTTCTGGTTTAACTTCACAGAAATCTACAAAGTATGCTGTCTCTCATAAACATGCATCCTTTTTTGTCACAACCATAACACATGAATTTTTCCCTATTTTATAATGTAAAACTTATGCATAGACTAATATTTTTCTGATGTCTGGACTCTATCATCAAGGGTTTAAATTAGTAAGATGGTTCGAGATATTGGTAATAAATACAGTCTCTGAGAATTTATATTTGTCACATCCACAACATCCATATTCCTCATAAATAGGCACAAGAAAATTTAAATAAAATAACAATTTCTTGTTCTATGAAGAGTCATCCCTTCTCCATTTGTTGGGTATTATTGCTTCTGGTTTGAGCATTTTAATTCACAGAAATCCTACAAGGTATGTTGTCTCTTAAAAATGTGTGTCCTTTTTTGTCACATCCATAACGCACGACTTTTTCTCTCTTTTAAAATAGTAAACGCATGCATAGACTGATATTTTACTGATGTCTGGACTCTATAATGAGGGGTTTAGTAAAATATAAACAGATGATTTAATATATTGGTTATAAATACATTCTATGTTTCCTTTTTATATTTTAAGTTTTGACTGAAAATGTCACATCCATAACCCTGGAACTGCCCACATATCTCTGTTCTCTATGTTACGATAGAGGACAAGCATTTGGATCAATTTCATTTAGCACTCATGCTGCAGATATTTCGTAGTTTTCTTATTTTTCCACCACCTCGTGCCTCCAGGGCTTCCCCCCTGAATTATTCAATCGGTTAGCGGCGCAGTGTGTGTTAGCACTAAAAAGCCGCCCACTCTTCTCCGTCATTTTCTACCTGAGTGACTACTTCACTTCCTGTGTTAGGACTCAGTCAGGCGAGCGGAGGGTTTCTCCTGACCGATCTGACCCCGTACTCCCTCCTGCAGTTTCCAACCTCCGACGCTCCTGACGACTAGTACACTTCACTGACCATTGGACACGGCTCCTCTCCCAGAAGAACTGCAGACAAAGCACCTTCGATTAAAGCGGACCGCATTCATTGAACACCCAGCAGCGGAGAAAGTATCTGAAAGTACTTTTCAGAGCTGGATCCACAAAGTTTTTGTTATCTGTTACTGACCCACCTCATGTCATCCCAAACTTGTAGAGTTTGCTGCATTTTAAAGACTTGTCAAACGTTGATGGCAATGCACAGCAGAAATGATTTATTACACAGCAACTGCAAATGCACGAGGACACAAGGCAGCTGAGGACGCTGGTACAACATGGCCAAATAATGCTGTGAGTTTAAGAAAACAGCTGAGAAATAACCATTAGGCACTCCTCAGAGCTCAAGGATATCGATGCGGTTCCAGCAGGTTTAACGTCAGTAGATATTTTATTGATAGCTCATGTCTGTGCAGATAAATGTGTCTTAGATTCCGTTTTTTTTTTTTACTTCTGGACTAAATTAAAGATGTTTTATCACACAGGCATATAGTCCATTTGGATTTTGTAGTTTGAACAGTGTGTTCACACATTTGATCCATCTGGTTTGAATCCTGATTGAAATCATTGATGAATTTGTCTTGGTGTGCATGGTCGGCTATCAAGGTTGTTTTGTTATTCGGTTGAAAGTAACACAATACAAAGTTTTCAATATTGCATTTGAACATACAATAAACTATGTGACCTTCACTATGTAGTGAAAAGAAAGCAGCCACGTTTTGGCCACAAAAGCCTATCACTTATGCCTCGTGAGTGAGATGTCAGTTTTCCATCCTCTTCGACTGCACTGACGGCTCTTGGATGTTGTGCAGAATGAGGAAATCTCTCTGCATGGTGCTGATGCTTACATCGTTACTATAGCAACCAATATAAGTTAGATATTATATACACTGTCTTCACAGATCTGACTTTATTATTTGCAGAAAGACACCGTGGACAGTCGAAACATCCAGCGTTTGTCCGCCGAGTGCACACAGACGTAGATTCCTGTGTGGCTGGTGAAATAAAGGGATGTTGTTCTGTTGGTGAGTTTTAGGTTGCTAAGTGACAACTTAGCGAAGTGTCTGCAGGGCAGAGGCGTTCTCTCAGATCGAAAACTCATAGCAAGACCAGCAGTGCTGGAGTTGGAAGCTCATTCATTCTATTCATTTCTCCATTGCTGTCGTCTGATCTATAGGAGGTGTTGCAGCAGCTGTTCTGTTCTGTTCTGGTTGTTTTGTGAGATGCTGAGAGTTTAGGGGGTTCGGTTTGTACTTGAAGACAGTCTTGTGTGTTTGTACGGTAATTTGTAACTAAAAGGAATATTCACACTTTACAGAAGAACCAGCTGTTAGAAACGTCAAGGTTATTTCTGTGGTGCTTATCACAGTTTTGCATAGTTGCAAAGCAGCTATACTCGATTCAATTCAATTTTATTTATATAGCGCTTTTCACAATGTGCATTGTTCCAAAGCAGCTTTGCAGGAGAAAATAAGAAAAACTGAAAACACAGAAAAGTTAAAACACAGCACAGTGCTGTTAGTTCATGTTAATTTCAGCACTTACTAAAACATTTATAAAATCAAATGTTGTGTCTATTAACATTAGTTAATGCCCCATGAACTAACATGAATAACTGTATTGAGATTAACTAACATTAACAAAGATTAATATATGCTGAAAAACTACATTGTTCATTGTTAGCTAATGTTAGCTGATGCATTTACTACTGTTAACAAATAGCACCTTATTGTAAAGTGTTACCAATTTGATTTATTTTAATCGTAAACTGGATATTTTTGGAGGGCCCAAGAAAAATCTGGGGGGGGCTACATCATGAGTAAGAAGGTTTCTTAAAATGAAAGGGCAAATCCATGCATGCAAAGTTTGTACTATATTGTAAAGACAATTTTCAGTATATAAAATGATACAACACTGGAATTTTAAAATACATACAATTTGCAACAATATCATGAATTGCACATTAGCATTACTGAGAAAAGTATAGTTGAGTGTCTCTTCAATTTTATTTGGACTGTTATTATTAGAAGTGATATAGGGGTGGTTTCCCAGACAGGGATTAGCTTAAACCAGGACTGAGCCTTAGTTAAATTGAGGTTATTTGAGTCGTTTTTAAATACATACTTTACAAGCAAACATTACTGTGTGCATCTTGAGACAAAAACAGTCGCGCTGATATATTTTAAGATATGTCAATGCCAGTTGTTTTCGATCAAGACACCTCTAACATTTAAAGGTGCCGTTCTTTGGCTGTTTTCGAAGATTTGATTGTGTTTTTTGGATGTTTAACAATGGATGTTCCTAGTTTTTACTTTCAAAAAACGCTTTATATTTCACATATTTTAAGTCCATTGTTCACCACTGTCCCTCTTTTCACAAAAGGATCAGGGCTGCATTTCCGGATAACGATGGATCTTAGCACTTAAGAGCGTTTTCTACGAGCGATTTTGCGAACATTCGTCATCGTTTCACGTGCGTTTCCCAACAATGCATTTAACGCGATCGCACGTAGCAGTGCTTTAAGTGCTACTTTCGAGTCGCTATCCGTTTGTCAGGCGCTGAAATGTCACCTTATACAATGGCTCGTTTTTGTAGCACGCGCTTGTTTTCAAAATGTTTAGGCAAATTATTTTCACCAGATGTGCATGTGGTAGGTGAATATTGTTTAATGTTGCTTAACATATTTTTTGTACGTGTAATACTTTTTCTATGTGTAGATAGGACTTGTATCTACTGTAATTGTGCAATGTATTTATCACGTTCTAGGGAAAATAAAAAAGTTAAAATCAAAAGTTAAAAAAATGCTGTATGTGTTTGTTGAACCACATTTTAATGTACTTTTGGGTGGTGTGGAGGTGGCAATTTCAAGTTAGGTTTTTATTAGGCAGTTGTATTAGGGCCTATGTCTGCAGTTGTTGGAACATAGGATAGGCAGTGTGTAATATATAGCCCCGGTTTCACAGACAAGGCCTAAGGCTAGTCCCAGACTAAAATGAATTTTGAGCGGTCTTAGCTGAAAATAACTGGCCCTGACACAACTTAAAATATATCAGTGCTAGGGCTGTCACGATTATGAAATTTGATTGACGATTAATTGTCTAATAAATCATTGCGATTATGGCGATTAATTGTCTGTTTTGGGGCTTTGGCGATTATGACGATTAATTGTCTGTTTTTGAGCTTTGACATTTAATTCTCATTCATTTTTGATTCAGCGATTGAAACGACCATATTGTTCTGAATACAAGACTATGTTTTTTTTCTTGGAAATACATCAGAAAAAATTGGGTCATCATATATTTAAGGTTTAGGCTTTTACCTGTCAATAATACAACCGCCAAATACTTGTAAATTGATCAGGAGTGAATTGAAGCCACCATTAAAATACTATCAGTCATAGAAAAGCTTCTAGTCTGTTTTTTTCTCACTTGCAAGACTACAGTAAAATTTTACTTGTGTGTTAATGAAATTTTGGTAGACTGGTTTTCACACTGAGATTTGCTTAAATAATATTAAATTGAACTACAGGTCATTTGTGTATGTTTTAGTTTTTTTTTTAAGTGATTGTGTTGTGGTGGTACATTTTACAAGTATTACCATGCTTTAGTAACAATATATACACTAAATTATGCAATATGCAGATGCACTGCAGCTCCCCCTAGTGTCTTCTATAGAGATGTGCGATAATTGTGATGATCCGAAATCATCGCGATGAGGTCAAACAATCGCGATGAGACGATTATTTAATAATCGTGACAGCCCTAATCAGTGCCATTGTTTTGTCTCAAGATGCACATCAGTAATGTTTTTAATAAAAGTGACTTAAATAGGCTAAATTCTTAAAAGGCATAGTCCTGGCCTAGGCTAAGCCTTGTCTGTGAAACCGGGCCATAAGCTTTGTAACAGTCTGAAAACCTTTAATCACATGGTTCCTCTAAATAATTAGAGGATCGTTCACAATAGTCTCAAAGAAGAAATCATGGCTGCTCTAGGCTACAGCAGCAGGAGAAAGAGAAAGACACTGACAATCACCAAGAAAGCATTTTGACCATTTCTCTTTTAAACAACATTTTTACTGTGCATAAAATGTGGAGTCACTTTAATACAGCAATCCAGCAACAAACATGCATCCCCTGTTACTTGGTGGTTGTCAGTGTCTTTGTCTTTCTCCTGCTGCTGCAGTGCAGCCATGATTTCCTCTTTGAGACTATTGTGAACTATCCTCTAATTATTTAGAGGAACCATGTGATTAAAGGTTTTCAGGCTGTTACAAAGCTTATATATCACACACTGCCTATCATATGTCCCAACAACTGCAGAAGGCAATACTTAAAGAAACTGAATGCCTGCTTTGCTGAGAAATTGGATTGATTAGCTCTTCCCTTTATAGTTCTCTGAAAATGTCCAAACTTTGTGCTCATTATTAATAAAGTGCTGGTAATGTATGTGTTCAATAAACATTTTGTTTGGACCTAGAAATGTGTAAGCTAGATAATACATAGGCCCTAATAAAAACTTAACTTGAAATTGCCACCTTCACACCACCCAAAAGTGTAATAAAATGTGGTTCAACAAACACATATCTAGCATTTTCTACTTTGGACTGCTAACTTTTTATTTTCCCTAGAACGTGCAAAATACATTGCACAATTACAGTAGATACTGTAAGTCCTATCTACTCATAGAAAAAGTATTACACGTTGCCAAAAAATATGTTAAACAACAATATTCACCTATGCACATCGGGTGAAAATAATTAGCCTAAACATTTTGAAAACAAGTGCGTGCTAGTAAAACGAGCCATTATATAAGGTGACATTTCAGCACCTGTCAAACGGATAGCGACTCGTAAGTACTTAAAGCACTGCTACTTGCAGTCGTGTTAAGTGCATTTTGGGAAACGCGTGTGAAACGATGATGAATGTTCGCAAAGTGGCTCGTAGAAAACGCTCTTAAGTGCTAAGAGCCATCGTTATCGGGAAACCCAGCCCTGATTGGTAAAGCTGACCCAGTCTGTCGTGATTGGTTCCCCGCTTAGAGCGTGTCTGAAGATGTCCCACCTATACCATATCAACGAGCTTCCGCTTCTCAGGCTGTTGTGATTGGTCGGTGCCCCTCTCAGTGCACATGTATTCATAAGCTTTGGCTTTTAGCAATAAACGGTAACAATGGCGTCAACTTCACTTCATCAGTTAAACACATGTGGATCGATCGAAGTGTAATGGAGGTCTGCTCGTGCATGTGCAAACATCAATCTTTGTTAGAGTTCGCGATTTTTTCCTACTATGGCGAGGGAAATGACACCGGACCGATTGGGTCAGACCGGTTATATAATTAACACTAATAACAGAAGCGTTAGTTTTGCCTTTTTATATTGGACCTTAGTTGGATAATAAAACAAGCAGTTTGACTAGGAGACATTTGCAAGCAGGATTTCAAACGTCGTTTCATAGAAGTGTTTTAGAGGTATGCGCACACACACACACAATATCAGTGTGTTACACAGAACAGCTTTCACAGCCGATGTTAAAGTCATGGAAGCTGTTATTTGACCATTGGTTATCTCAGAATATGTGCAGCTGAATTCTTATTACCAGCTGTAGGACTGTGATGAAAGTAAAAGTAATTAATTGTGCAGCTCAGTTAAATGTCTAAAAAAAATCTCTGATAACCAAACACTACTCCAGCGGCTCTTCCTCTTCTCTAAGGAAGGCCTCACCCTTTTTTTGGCATATTCCTGTGGGCAGAGGTTATTCAAAAACTCGGAATAGTGACATCATTTACCCGCGAAGTAAAGGGTTGTATTCTGATTCCAGCTTTTCTCTGTAATCCTTGAAATGCGAATTCTGTTAAGGACAATATCTCGCTTGGCACTGAATTTTGAGCTATATCATTTTGCAGATATTGTTTATGCTCTAACAGCAACATTACACACTAACTAAAGTTTGAAAATTGGCATCACGGGGAACGGCACCTTTAAGTTAGTTTGGGACTAGGCTTAAGCCCTGTCTGGAAACCGCCCCATTAAGGACAGAACCCTAAACCTGGTGTCAACAGTTAAGTTATCTAGGAAAAATTTGATGACTGATACACTATGGAAAGACTCGATTAAACACGTCATATTGTATAAATTCTGATCATTGTGATGGCATCAGCTTCAACAGATATAATGTCCAAATCTGCCTCTTTTTTGTGTGTTTTTGCAAAATTTCAAACACTCATGCTTCATGTTTTCGTCCCTAGTGTGTGCATAAGCAATTTCTCAGTCAATTTTGTTAACATGATTATATCTGTTCAGCCATAAGTCATTATGTTTTCTCCCTGTGTCGTTCCCTATATAGACTAACAGATAAAAAAAGTCTCTCCACTCTACTAATAATTGCTTGTGTTTTTGGGCAGTACGTCTACAAATTACAGTTTCTCATTTGTTTCGGCTTTTCACCATCACTTGAAAATTCGTTCAGATCGCAACCGCCTGTTTTGTAGTGTTTTATTAAAATGTTAAACCCAACGCACTAGTCTAAATTGTTTATGTTGTAAACCGAAGTGTCATTGTCAAGTGTTTCTTAAGAAGTAGTCCTTCTAATTGTATTGCTTTGCAAATTAACTCGCATATCCATCAGATATTTATGTCCTCATAATTCATTTTTGCACTAAGCATTATTGCTTAAATGCTGTGAATCAAAAGCAAAACTTATTTTGTAAAGATTGATCTAAACTCTGTGAAATCGAAGAAAACAATTTCTCAAGATCTGAAAACTATTTTTGGAAGACTACTCTGAACTTTGTGAACTTAAAGGGGTCATATGACAGGGCTAAAACGAATATTATGGTTTGTTTTAGATGTAATGCAATGTGTATAAACGATTTAAGGTTGAAAAACGCTGTATTTTCCACATACCGTGCATGTTTGTATCTCCTCTTTGCCCCGCCTCTCTGAAGTTCAACGCTCTGAAAAGCGTGGTGTGCTATGATTGGCCAGTTAACCAGTGCGTAGTGATTGGTCGAATACTGCAAGCGTGTGATGGAAATGTAACGCCTCTTACCATATCTGGAACATCAGGTTCTAAAGCAATTGTACTGACAGGTACGCCCACCTTACTTGTGTATACATTTGGGCAGTCTTAGTCAAATCATACCACGGACTGACGTAGATTTGTGGGGTTGTGGTTACACGAGGCGTTTCAGGCAGGTCTGGGTGAGCATTCGCTTTTAGATAGAATGCATCTTTTGCTCCGACACTTTCATTTTTGCAATTTTACGTGTCTAATACATGCATGGGCAACTTATAACACACCAAAGACACAGAAAACACATATTCGCGCCATATGACCCCTTTAATGAACTTCACTACTCTAAAGTTCATGTTATTAAATGATGTTTTACAAGAAGTCAGCTGCTCACACCCACTATAGATTATGACTTTTTTCTGTAAATTCTTTAGTCAATTTTTCTGATTGATCATCCACTCAGGATGCTGACTAGAGAACAGGAGAAGAGAAATAAAAGGACAAGCTCTCTTCATTAACTTTTTTCCTCCAGGGGAGAAATATTACAGTTAACTTTACAAGCGTTATATTAGCAGCATTCAGGCGTTATTGTATTTCTCTCTGTCAGCACTTTGTCTGCATTCAGCAACACTCACTGTCCTTTCACTTTCTCTGATCCACCCAGGGACAAAATTGCTTAATTTCGGTGTCATTGTTTTGTAACAATATCATCAGATGAGGAACGATGCCACACAGGGAGCTGAAGTAGTAAAGGGTGATTTTAATGAGTCCAGGCAAACGTCTTGGTTACGGATGTAACCTCGGTTCCCTGATGGAGGGAACGAGACGTTGTGTCGAACCGAAAGAATGGGGTTTGTCTTGAGAACCTATCATCTTCTGAGTATTTAGAAAAGGCCAATAAAAATTTGCGAATGAAATTTGCATGCCGGGCTCCTCCCCGGATGTCCGGGTATAAGAGGGAAGCCGGTGTGCTCATTCATTCACCTTTGGTCTGAGGAGCCTTAAGCATCCTCCCCCGACCTCTGGGGTGGGCGGCCAGTGTTGTGGCATGAGGGACACAACGTCTCGTTCCCTCCATCAGGGAACCGAGGTTACATCCGTAACCAAGACGTTCCCTTTCTGTCGGTCTCTCGATGTTGTGTCGAACCGACAGAATTGGGTTCCTATGTAAGACGCCACAGCACTGAGCCGCGACACAATCTCTAGTGGAGCGACGTTGACTGGCCTGGGCGAGTCAGACGAACACGCTAACGCGAAATTAAGACCATCCAGTGGAGAGGAAGGGGGACCCAGAGCTTTACACAAAGTTGGGAAGCCCCTATCACCGGCCGTCACGGGCGGAGGCCTAGTTCTCTAAATGGCGAGAAGCTGCCCGGCACCGTACAGGCCACTGGGTAAGCATTATTCCCCCCGGGGGAAAAACGCTGCAGAGGTCACTACCTACAGAAGGGAGGAATTAGTGGAGACACCACATGGTCTCACCATCAGGGGAGAACTCATGGGAAAATGTGCGAACTGCAGGAGTTAACCGCAAGGTGGGAGTCCACCTGGGGAGTTCATGGGTTGCCAAGGTGGGAACCATTCATGAGGATACATCAGACGGAACAGCCCACGGAGGGGGGGGGGTTACCACATCTGGAGCACTAGGTCCAGTTAGAGCCATCTGGGAGATAACTCAACTGTTCCCTGGCCTAAGGGGGCAGGGCTGCTCTGCCCAGCCTGCCCCCTGGAAGGGTGCTTAGTGATGGATGGAATGCCTGTCCTTTCCCAAGGGGAAAGAAGTGAGGCGGGATCGCCACTGCTCCCCCCTGAGGGGGAAGGGCTTCCGCAGGCGTACGCCCTAACGGTTGCCGGTCCTACCTGTTGCTCTGCAGGACGCGGGCTGACACCGGTTCTACGCGGACGTTGTAGAACCTCGCGAAGGTATTAGGCATAGCCCAACCCGCAGCTCTGCAGATGTCTGCCAGAGAGGCACCCTGAGCCAGTGCCCATGAGGAGGCGACACCCCGAGTGGAATGTGCCTTAACTCCTAAGGGGCAAGGGCGATCTAGCGACCGGTATGCCAAGGAAATGGCATCCACGATCCAGTGCGCCAGTCTCTGTTTGGAGACAGCTCTCCCCTTCTGCTGACCTCCAAAACAGACAAAGAGCTGCTCAGAGCTTCTGAAGCGCTGCGTGCGGTCCAAGTAGAGGCGCAGTGCGCGTACTGGTCACAACACGGACGGGGTTGGGTCTTCCTCCCCGGTGGGGAGCGCCTGCAAGTTCACCACCTGGTCCCGGAAGGGAGTGGTGGGAACCTTGGGCACGTAGCCGGGCCGTGGTCTCAGGATAACGTGAGAGTCTCCAGGCCCGAATTCTAGGCAACCCGAGGACACAGAGAATGCTTGTAGGTCCCCTACCCTCTTGAAGGAGGCGAGCGCTGCCAGGAGGGCCGTCTTTATCGACAGGCGAGAAAGATCGGCCTCTCCTAGGGGCTCGAAGGGGGGCCTCTGGAGGCCCTCCAGGACCACTTCGAGGTCCCAAGAGGGTATGGCGCGGGCGAGGCGGATTCAACCGTCTCGCGCCCCTCAGGAACCTGGTGACCAGGTCGTGCTGTCCTAGAGACTTACCAGCAACTGGATTGTGATGTGCGGCTATAGCGCAACATACACTTCAGTGTGGAAGGGGAGAGGTTCTTCTCAAGTCTCTCCTGGAGAAAGGACAGTACGTACCTGATCGAGCATCTCTGTGGGTCTTCTCCATGAGAAGAGCACCAGGACGAGAAGAGGCGCCACTTGAAGGCATACAGTCTCCTAGTGGCCGGGGCCCTAGCCTGTGTGAGGGTCTCAGGATCTGGATGTGTGAGGGCTCAGGATCTCCTCGTCCCGTCCAGGGGCCAGACATGGAGGTCCCAGAGGTCTGGCCTGGGATGCCAAAACGTGCCCTTCCCCTGAGAAAGGAGGTCCTTCCTCAGGGGAATCGGCCAGGGGGAGTTGTTGTCAGAAGCACCAGCTCTGAGAACCAAATCCGGTTGGGCCAGTAAGGCGCAACTAGTAGCACTTGATGCTCCTCTTCCCTGACCTTGCACAGGGTCTGTGCAATGAGGCTCACTGGGGGGAAGGCGTACTTCCGCTTGTCCCGCGGCCAGCTGTGCGCAAGGGCATCCGTACCGAGGGGACCGTCGGACAGGGAGTACCAAAGCGGACAATGGGTGGAGTCCGGGGAGGCAAACAGGTCCACCTGCGCCTGGCCGAACTGCTCCCATATGAGCTGAACCGCGTGGGGGTGGAGTCGCCACTCTCCGCTAGGTGACCACTACAAGAGAGCCAGTCTGCTGTCTGGTTCAGGTCGCCCGGGATGTGTATGGCTCGCAGGGA
Source organism: Triplophysa rosa (assembly GCF_024868665.1). Lineage (NCBI taxonomy): Eukaryota > Metazoa > Chordata > Actinopteri > Cypriniformes > Nemacheilidae > Triplophysa > Triplophysa rosa. Next base: position 7,924,496 of record NC_079901.1, read on the forward strand.
GCTGATCACCTGCTGACTCCACAGGAGGAGGCGTCGGGCGAGTCCTGGTGGTTGATATACACCACGGCAGCTGTGCTGTCCGACCGGACCAGCACGTGCCTGCCCTGCACGAGAGGTTGGAACCTCTTCAGTGCAAGTAGCACAGCCCACAACTCTAGGCAGTTGATATGCCAACGCAGGCGGGGGCCCGTCCACCTCCCCGACACTGCGTGCCCGTTGCACACAGCACCCCAGCCCTGAAGGGAGGCATCTGTCGTTACCACGACGTGCCTTGATACCTGCCCTAGGGGGACCCCCGCCCGTAGGAAGGCCATAGGCGACCAGGGGGTCAGGGTGCGCTGGCAGAGAGGCATGATGACCATACGCCTGCTGCCGGTGTGCCACGCTCTCCAGGGAACCCGACTCTGTAGCCAGTGTTGGAGCGGTCGCATGTGCATCAACCCGAGGGGTCCACCCCCGCCGCGGATGCCATGTGCCCCAGGAGCCTCTGAAATTGTTTCAGGGAGACCGTTGGGTGCCTGAAGTGCTTCAGGCAGTGTAACACTGACCGGGCGCGCTCTGCAGTCAGACGCGCTGTCATGGAGACAGAGTCGAGTTCCATACCGAGAAAGGAGATGCTCTGCGCGGGGGAGAGCTTGCTCTTTTCCCAGTTGACCTGTAGCCCCAACCGATCTAGGTGCCGTAGCACCAGGTCCCTGTGTGTACACAACAGATCTCGCGAGTGAGCTGAGATGAGCCAGTCATCAAGATAGTTTAGTACCCGCACGAACTTCGTAAAGACCCGTGGAGACAGGGAGAGACCGAAGGGGAGGACCCTGTACTGATATGCCCGTCCCTCGAATGCAAACCGTAGGAACGGCCTGTGTCGAGGGAGGATCGAGACATGAAAGTACGCGTCCTTCAGGTCGATTGCCATGAACCAGTCCTGACGCCTGACGGACGTCAGGATGCGCTTCTGCATGACCATACTGAAAGGCAGCTTGTGTAGGTGCCTGTTCAGAACACGCAGATCCAAGATAGGGCGCAACCCCCCGCCTTTCTTGGGGACAATGAAGTACGAGCTGTAAAACCTGCAGGACATCTCGGCTGGTGGGACGGGCTCGATCCTCGACCGCGACGTCAGGGCTGCTTCCGCGACGGCTGCTGACGGGGAGGCGGTTTCCTCTTCGACGTCTTTTTCCGGGAGGCAGCCTGAGAAGGGGGCACTGGAGCCGGAGTCGAAGAGGGCCGGGGCTGCTGGGAAGCAGACGCCGCTCGGGATCTCGAAGGCCTGACAGCGGCCGAATCACGGCGGGGCAGGATATGCTTGATGGCCTCCGTCTGCTTCTTCACCGTCGAGAACTGCTGAGAGAAATCCTCAATGGTGTCACCAAACAGCCCTCCCTGCAAGATGGGGGCGTCAAGAAAGAGAACTTACTCGGCGTCCCGCATCCAGAGGTGGGGTCAGCCAGAGGTGCCTCTCTTGGACCACCATGGTGGACATCGCCCAACCCAGGGCCCGTGCCGTCAACTTAGTCACCCCGTAGAGCAAGATCGGTGGCGGTACGGAGTTCCTGCATCACCGCTGAGTCGGTCTTACCCTCGTGGAGCTCCTTCAACGCCTTGGCCTGGTGGACCTGCAGGATGGCCATAGCGTGGAGGGAGGAGGCGGCCTGACCCGCAGCCGTGTAAGCCTTCGACACCAGCGATGCCGAAAACTTACACGCCTTGGATGGGAGTCTAGGCCGAGCTCTCCAGGTGGCCGCTGTCTGCGGGCACAGGTGCACCGCGACAGCACGCTCCACCTTGGGAATCTCGACATAGCCCCTGGCCGCCCCACCATCGAGGGAAGTAAGGGCGACTGAGCTTTTCTGACTGGAACGGGCTGTGAGGGGCGCATTCCAAGTCTTACTCAGCTCCTCATGCACTTCCGGGAAGAACGGGACCGGAGCTGGGCACGGCTTGGAGCCGCGCTCAGACCCCAGGTACCACGTATCCAGCCGCGAGTGCTGGGGTAAAGGCGGTGCTGTGCACTGCAGCCCAATGCTCGCGGCGGCCCGGAAAAGCATGGTTGACATCTCAATGTCCGCCTCTTCCTGAGCTTGACCCCCCGGGGGAGGGAGCTCCGAGGAATCGTCGGGGTCGGATGCCAAAAGGTCGCCCTCCGATGCTGTGATTGACATCTCATCTTCGTCACGCACTTCCGAGTATGTGACGGAGGAACAAGACGGGGTAGGACCGTCTTTTGAGGAACGGTCAGACAAGCGAGACGGGGCGTGAACGGTCCGTGAGCCTGCGGCTGGCGGGTTAACGTTCACAGTGATCCCCATATCACCCCTGGTGCTATCCGAAGCGGGCGGCAAGGCCGTAGTCACTGCCGTCACGGATCGGGTAGCAGACGAGGTGGTGGCTTTATCCAAAAAGAATACAGCCACCCGTGACCGCAACGTCTGGATCGCCATCCGCCCGCAGCCTTCACCAGAGATCACCGTCTTTAAATGAGATGGTGTGGCATGTTGAGGCCTCTGGTTTAAGGGTTGGTGGGTATAGCGCAAGCTTCTCTTCATCTACGCATAAATCTTTCGCCTTTTACTAAAGATTTCCGTGGTGGGAAACCATTGCGAGTTTGTCATATTTTTGGGTGCTCTGGTTACAGCAGAGCAGCATATGGTTGTTCAAAAGCAGAGAGTCTCAGTTTGTCGTGGGCATGCGAAACCACAGCTAAGCAAATGGACACACAGCTTACGTTGGGCAAAGAAAATAACAAAAACAAAAAAATGTGTTGACTGCAATATGACAACAAAGTGGTAGTTTTAAGCAACTGATTCGAATATGGAGAGGCTGTTTTAAGTTTGAGCCAGCTGCTTATTGTCTGTCAATACAGAATTAAATTCAAAGTAACACTCCCCGTCAGCGAATCGAACCCCAGTCTTCCGCGTGATAGGCAGAGATACTGTCCACTATACTAACGAGAAATACACGTTGGTAGAACAGCACGAACTCGGCACGGCAACTGGCTCCAAACGGCCAATCGAATGGCTATTGCCTAACAGAAACGAGTAAGAGGCAGGGAAAGGACAAATTAAGAGAAAAAAACACTTTTCCAAGCAGGCGAAGCCATGGAACGAGTTGCACTTCAGGTCTTGGGCTGTTTGCAGAAGCAGGGCTGAAGCTTTTGTGAAGCATTGCATTCTTGTGCTGGCTTTCTTTTGCTCTTCCTAATTGAGATGATCTGGGGAGCCTTCACCAGAGATCACCGTCTTTAAATGAGATGGTGTGATTAAATAGAGTCTATGGGATGGGGTTCAGGTGGAGTGTAATGATGAGCGTCTAGTGCGGGGTAATCAATGAGGTCAGAGGGGTGCAGTGCATGATGGGACATGTAGTCCTGGGGTTAAAAGTCTGGTGATAGTGAGCATGCGTGACGGGGAAGTGGCTTTTGTACGGGGGGCGTGGCTGACGAAGGCGGGGCAAATGTTACATGTTTCAAACAGTATTTGTTCATATAAAAACAGATTTCATCTCTTTAATATCACAGTTATTTCTCCTAGACATCAGCCTTACGTCTCCAGTGTCTCAGATATTTCTCATAAGAAAAACACCCCACAAATCAAATAAAGGTTGAGTGTCAAAAACGATCTCAATGAAAGTCACAAACTGAGCTCATTCCTCTCAAGTCTGAATTCTGAAGTCAATATTATGGAATATTTTAACATGAGCTCAAACATTTATCATCAAATTGACCAAAGTCCACTTTATCTCTATGTTCATTTTACATTAAATTTTTATCATCTTAAAGGTCCAGTGTACGAAATTTAGCTGCATCTAGCGGTAAAGTTGTAAATTAGAAACCCACGGATCACTTCACCCCTCCCTTTCGAATACTACGGTGGCTGACACAGGACTAAGATGTCATCACATTTTCGCGAATTAAGTATTTACGAAACACACTCTGAGCAGTTTGTCCGTTCAGGGCTACTGTAGAAACAACATGGCAAATTCCATGTAAGGGGACCAGCGGTGTATTTAGATAGAAATAGCTCATTCTAAGGTAATAAAAACATAATGCTTCATTGTGTAAGGTCTTTATACACCTCTGATGACATATATATGTATATTATATTGCATTTCTCTCAATAGATCCTCCAAAAAATTACACATTGGACCTTTAAGTCTTTTTAAAATCTACTTTGCTATACAGATGTGCTGAAATAGTGCTGCACAGCTGCGAATGTATTTATTTTAATGCAAAACACCCATTCTTTGTTTAAAACTGTACATTATTTACGCTGTGTAATAATCAGTGCTGTTTCGTCATGGCAGTAGTCATCAAACGATAATTCATTGATCATAATAAATCATAATTGGACAAATTGCTGGGATAATCACTTTATGCATTTTAATAAGCAGTGATGTGACTTCAGCATTTGGTCTAGTAATACTGAACAGTCTCAGATCTACAATAGATCGCAGAAATCTTGTGAATTCTTCACAACCATTGCATTCAGACTGGAAATTGCAGCATGCAAATTATGTTTAGCACATCATTTGTAGGTGTGTTTGTGTCATTATCTCATTTGCATAATTAAATCATTAACAACAGAGAGGCGCAGCAGCAAATGCAAATTTATGCCACCATTGCCGAATTGAATTTCACTAAATCCCCCCGGATATTTTACGAAAAACTGATACGCAGCAAGGTCAAACCCCATATCCATTCTGCTAAAAAAGGATGACTCCATCATAGATGATATGGCTTGATCTGTTCTGCACAACTTCAAATAAAGTGTCATTTTATTAAACCTCCAACAGGCCAACTGGATGACATCAAAACCTGGAGTTAAAAGCACAAGGTGTTATTTGAAGTTCATCTGATTTCAGGTCCCTGACATGCAAAAGCTTCTCTTTTACACACATCTAAATCAGAGGAGTGTGAAAGTCTCAGCAAGACATAAAAGATAGCTTTGAGGAAACATACCATAACAGCACGAAGTCAGACTAAGCCAACAGTCTAATCAAAATTTGTTATAGTCAGAGATATCTATTCAATCTTTTCTATTCCTTTTGAAAAGTAAGAAACTACATTTCAAGCTTGTGACTTCTGAAGACGATGACTAATCAGACAGCCTTCTAGAGTTTAATTCAAAGCAAAAGTTTCTCTTCATCAAATTTCACACTTGTTTTTCCAATTTGTAGTAAGAAGTGAGTGAACTTGAAACTTTTGCATGTGTAGTGGAGGTATAGTATGTGTATTCCCGGGGGAATGAGAGGTTCGTGCACTAATTCGCCAGCACAGACAAATGCACAAAAATTCTTGCAAGAACATGTCACTACTGCCCTTCGAAAACCTTGTATCTCCATATTTTGTGCCATAACTCATTATTATTAGTCACCCTTTATGTTTGTCACAGGGTTTTGCAAATATCTAACCAATAGGTTGTTTGCACATGCATAGGCGTAATTTGCGGGTGGATGGGTGGGACATGTCCCCACCACTTATTGGAAGAAATAAAAAATACGGAGTGTCTAATATTTACCGTGCAAGTAACCCGCTTTGTAAGCAGAGGCTATTTACTAACTCCGCCCATCAGTTTCAGATTGGATTAGACAAAATGTAAGAAAGGCAAACGAAAATCGACTGCTCCAGTGGTGTAGAGCGTAAAACATGTGTTACCTACTTCATGTCGTCGTGGGTTCGCGACTGTTGTTTGCTGAACTTTTTCCCTATCACATATCAGATTGTAAAGGTATTTATTTTCAAGAAAATGATGAAAATATTTGAAAATGGCTGTTCAAGTCATACATGTACCAAACATTTTGCGCATTTGCACATTTTGATTAATTACATTTTGATACTTGATAGAAAACTCCAATAAATAGAAAAAGTCACAACTTTGTAGTTTCATGAGTTCAAAACTACATTTAGAAAGTTTGTTGTATATTTGTAGCCTATCTGGCAATGCCCGTAGTAATAATTGAAAATAAGATTTTTTTTAAGATATTATTTTTCTATCTGTTTCCCCCGTATACTTGAATGTTTGTCCTTATTAGCAGGGGGTTCCCAAACGTTTCAATCCTTGACCCACCGACAGGTATATCTTTGTCAAACACCAAATTTTTAACATGGGGAAAACACACATTCGTTTCAGTAGTTTTTATTTTAAAAACAAATGGAAGCAGATCTGATATGTGATGTAACAATTTAGAATAGTGAGTTCAGCGGATTCGAACCTGCTTCAAGGCAGTGTCAATATTATTTGTCATGCGTCTTTACACCACGTCACGTAACGTTACACCACTGAAGCCGTCGAGTTTTTATACTGTTTACTGGAGGAGGAGTCACCTACATTTTTCATGCTTGTGACGCCCATGAATATTCCCAACAAGTTATTACAGAAACAATTTATTAAAGTATTGTTTGTGTCGTCTTTGTCCCCACCACTTTTCAAAACAAAGTTACGCCACTGTGCACATGACGTCACGGGACTGCGCGAAGTGCCGATGGGGGGCAGCAAGTGATTTTCTCCTTAGGAATTCACTGTAACAAGCTCAAAATACCTGTGTTTTGCGTAGTTTTTGACTGTAGGCGCCAGAATGGTGTCTTTTTTTTAGAAACGTCACTTCCTGTCTGTCAATTACGTCACTGGTGTATGTAATTTAGCCAGCATCTTGGGTGTTGGATAGTGATGGAGTAGGGGCTGAGTAGATGGGATGCTCACTTTCTGTTGACCATGACATAGTCACAGTTGCATGGTCAATATAGTAACAACGTACCATGAAATTACATTTAAGTTATAGTTTAGGACAGTTTATAGTTTATGTGAAGTTTTTTATTTGTTTTCATCATCATCTTGTACCAGACCTCAACCTGCAATAAACCTCATCATGTTTTTGACTATGGAACGTGTAAGCTCTCAAATCCCTCTACTTAGCCTCCAAGCGGCAAAAATGTCGGTCGCTATATTGACTGTTCAAATCGATCAAACCATGAAAGGTGTTTTTATTGTGTAGCAAAAGTTGATGTTCATTTTTCCATTTCCTAAAAAATATCCATGAACCATGAATTTCTACGTACTATGACTATTTAGAGATTGATTGTTTTTTGAAGTAGAGAATATTTTGGGGAAAAAAATGTATAGGCTACTTTACACCCATGCATGCGAGATGAGTCAAATATTGTTTTGCCCGTTTTGCTGTTTCGCATATTAACAAATGTGGACTAAAAGCCACAAAACTTTGAAACGTAAAAATTGGAAAATGCCAATGGAAATCACTGTCAAGAACAAGCTTAAAACCGCTCACAAAATAAACAATTTTAACTGGCATTGTTCACTGCTGCCTAATTATTCAATCCTTAATGTCAATGAAAATCACCGTTCAGTCAGTCTGACAAATTACACAGTCGAATTCACCAAGTCACTTTGACTAAATGAGTCTCTGAGGGAAAACAACTCAAACTAAGCCGTGTAGTCTGTCTTACTGAATGAAAAGGTGAAAGAAAAGTGTTTTCCTTTGAGGAGCTGTCTGCTGATCTTCTCTGCCGTCCACGACCTCTTGTCTTCCCGCAGCAGTTTACAGGCAGTAGTGTGCGACCCCTCAGTCCCAGCTGATTCGGGTTTCCACAGCTGTTCGATTTCGTCCTTTTGATGTTTATTTCTGAGAAGTCAGGCATCAAAAAATCATTCCCACTGAAATCGGTGAGCAAGCAGGCCTTTAAAAATCACTCGCCGCAATATTCATTTTCCTATGAGTTTCAGGATGCAGCGATTTGAAAGAAACGTGCCAAAGCCATACTGGAGATTCTTCTGCCCTTGGGCTAAGAACATAAATGGCATTTCCTTCAATACAGTAGCTTTGAAAGGCGCTGTAAAGCATCAGATCTTTTGCCAGATAAACGCAGCCCTTTTGAGAAATGGCTGAGTATGTTTCGGTTGATAAATGGTTGAGTTAGTTTGGGTTGATAAGATCCTCCCAGAGACCAGAAGATTTAGAAGTGCGTGAATTGGACCAGGAGCGAGAGGAGACAATAAATGAGGTTCGGAAGACTGCAGTTGCCCTTTACGCTCCAATGATAAGACTCTGAAAGCTTTCTTTTACTTGTGTGTTTTTATTGACTTTTTTATCATAAGTGTGTTGGGTGGATGTAATCTTTACTCATCTCGCTGTGACGTCTTTATTGGCGACTATTCTTTTATATTCAAGCAAATCCAACATTACTGGGTACAAACCGTAGACAGCTAAAACACGTTTACAATATTGTATAATTTTGCACGAATTCATAGCGCAGTGCGTCAAACAGCCTGCGGAAAAAATGAAATATGGTCTGCAGTCATGTTTGCAGAATGGGACATCAAAGTTAAAGAGGATGGAGATTATTTAGCGAGTAAGAGGATTTAGATAATTGAGTATTTGCGAGATGGGGCCGGACGGAAGGCGCTGCATATGCGCCAGCAGATGTTGGAGTGTTTGCTGTTACTACTGGCTGATTGCATGAAGCTTTATTAACACAGATGTTACCGGACGAGAAAATGATCAGTGAGCTGAGAAACTGAGCTTACGTTATATCACATTACTTCAGTTACGACCAACTGGTGGTCTCTGAACAAACGGCATTGACTTGTCTTTTAGAAAACATCTGGTAAATGTCCGCCGTAGCAGAGCAGTGGGGTCTTCATCACCATTACTGATATCTTCTCACGTATACAATTCATCTAAAGTTTATTATGATGCCTTTATCTTTTCAAGACAGCCTATATGTTTTAGCGCTTGTTACAGTTTATACAGCAGTTAGTTCCTGTCCTTGATTCTGATTGGTCAACAGCTGTGCTTTATTCAAAATAAAACACAGTCATGACCGCTTTATCTAACGATTCTGTGTATTACTACGCACCCTTAGCAACATAAATGAAACATTCTGTTGCTGTTCACAGTTGATCAGGGACTATTTTTTTGCAGTGGAACAAAGATTTTAAAGGTCCAGTGTGTCATTTTTTGGAGGATCTATTGACAGAAATGCAATATAATATACATAACTATGACTTCAGAGGTGTATTAAGACCTTACATAATGAAGCGTTATGTCTTAGAATGAGCTATTTCTATCTAAATACACCGCGCGCGGGTCCTCTTACATGGAATTTACACGTTTGTCCTGTGAGAGCTAACGAAGTGCTTCGGAAGGGAGGGGTTGAGTGAGCCATTGGTTGCAATTTGCACCACTAGATGCTGCTTAAATCTCCACACTGCTTCTTTAAGTGATTTTACTTCATGAAAGTGGCATTAATAGTTGCATTAATCAGGCAGGCTCAACATACGGGAGGTCCTGTCTAATACGGGACGGTTGGCAACCCTAATTATATTAGCCTTTAAAACATTTTAAAAGCTGTAATATACTCGAGGTTAGTGCTTTATTGTGGTTTATCGTGAGTAAAGCATGTATCCACTTCGCACATATCCCACAGTTGTGTCTTTGGTGATGAAAAAATCCAATCTGATGAAGTCATTTAAAAAGTAAAAGTACTTTTGTTTTTCAGTTTATGTTTCAGTTTCTTCTGCGAAAGAAACTTTAAATATTGTCATTAAATATTTGCTTGGTCATGTATAAACCTCACTTGAATTTGTTCTAGATCATTAAATATGACATTATGGTGACTTGAAAGCCTGAGAGCGTTTTTTTTCTAAAGGAACATTCATGAATAACCGCTGCCTGTGAAGTTATTGACAGACTGAGCAACCAGACAGCTGCATTCCATTTTACAAACATAAAACTGAAAACTCAAATAATGGCACAAGGGTCTCAGTCTGTGAATAACTGTATAGAAAATGTGTGTTGTGTATAATTTGATCAGATTTTCTGACTGACCATAATAAGAATATATGCTGTTCAAAATAAAGGAGCTTAAAAGGTTCTTCACAGCGATGCCATAAAAGAACCATTATTGCTTCCACAAAGAACCATTCAGTCAAAGATTCTTTAAAGGGGTCATATGGTGAGAATACGTGTTTTTCTGTGTCTTTGGTGTGTTATAAGTTTCCCATGCATGTATTCGACATGTAAAATTGCAAAAATGAAAGTGTCGGAGCAAAAGATGCATTCTATCTAAAAGCGAATGCTCACCCAGACCTGCCTGAAACGCCTCGTGTAACCACACCCCCACAAATCTACGTCAGTTCGTGGTATGATTTGACTAAGACCACCCAAATGTATACATAAGTAAGGTGGGCGTACCTGTCAGTACAATTGCTCTGGAAATTGATGTTCCAAATATGGTAAGAGGCGTTACATTTCCGTCACACGCTTGCAGTGTTCGACCAATCACTACGCACTGGTGAACTGGCCAATCATAGCACACCTCGCTTTTCAGAGCGATGAGCTTTGTAAAAAATGTGCGTGTTTCAGAGAGGCGGGGCAAAGAGGAGATACAAACATGCACGGTATGTGGAAAATACAGCGTTTTTGAACCTTAAATCGTGTATACACATCACATTACATCTAAAACTGTAATATTCGTTTAAGCCGTGTCATATGACCCCTTTAAAGAACCATCTCTTTCTAACCTTTTTATAATCCGAAGAACCTTTTTTCACCACAAAGAACATTTTGTAAAACAGAAAGGTTCTTTGTGGAACCATTTAGACAAAAAAGGTGGCATCGTGAACCACCTTTATTTTTAAGAGTGTACCTCAGAAACAAAACTGAAATTAACTTGTATCCATAAACCACAACTACGATATTAACCAATCAGAATCCAGGATGGAAACAATCCAAACCCGCTGATAAATTCCTCAAACTTATACCACTAACTTGGCAAACGTTTTCTTCAAAGCCCCAACTTTAAAATGTTTCCAGGTGGTCTTATAAATACATGCGCACCCTAAAGTCATGTAAAACCACATAACCAGATTGGACTGGGCAATTGCTGCTGGCCCGTGCCGGTTTTGTTTGCCAAAAAGGCCTCAGACGGGCAGTGAAGGGACCGTGGGTGGTTGTGGGTGGCTGAAACTATTATAAACTGCTTGTTTTTTTGATTGTGTAATTTAACATTAATTACTCCATTGTTAGAAAAATTGGCTACATTCTCACTTCCCCATGGGAACTGTTTTGGCATCGATACATTGAATTCCCTCTGAGTTTATACTTAAGGTGGGCTAGGAGAGAGAGAGTGATGGAGGAAAGGAATGTATGCGGGGATATGCAGGTCAGTTGTTACAGTTTGCTTTACTGTATGATTTACTGAAGATATTCCCTCTGTGCATGTAAAGAATGTTAAGCACAGATGCAATGAGGTGTGAAATTGCTTATGTATGTTTAATTGCATTGACGAATATATTGATCCATCTCATTTCAATCGAGTTTTTCTCTACAATCGTTTCTGTAACAAATCATTAACTCGCCAATTAAGGTGTTCATTCTTTTGTAAATTCATGGGGGCAATTTGTAAAGACTCTGGTTGATATGTTTCCTATTGAACTAGGAAGTTTGGGCTATTACAGCCTGATCTCATGGGAATCCGTAACTAATTTCAGATATTTTTACAAAATGTTCAAAATTTAGCAGAAAGGACAGTGTTGTTCTTTTGTTTACTTGCTAAAATAAACGTGCCCATTTATTTCTCTGGATTCAGCACTCGGTTATCCTGCCAGTAAAAAGACTGAACGTAGCAATTAGTTGTTGAAAGCTTCCTGTGTGATTGCCATGAATTTTTCCATCAGCTTCATTATGAAACATGCTAATCATATAATTACATATCAAGCGCTGTGTAGATCGGGCACCATTCCAGGAGAGAAGCTGCTTCCGCTATTTGTTTTTACAGCATAAAAGGTTGATCAGATTAAATGTACTGCATTGTGTTCATAGCTCCACTTTAAATGAAACCCTAGTGAGCGCCCTAAGTAGTCAGCGCTTCAGGGTATTATAGGCACAGTTTCAAAAAGGAGGCATAATTACGCTGCCCTGTATGATACCCTCTTAACCAAAATCGAATAAAGTTTTTCCTGTATACTTTATGGAGACTGCAAAACTTCAGGGAAAATAAAAAGTTGATAAAGAGAGGAAAAAACTATTTGTTCAGTATCTAAAAGTATTAATAAAAGTAGTTTAATTGATTAAAAAATAGTTTGCTATTATGCTTTCCTGTAGCTCAGGGGTTAGAGCATGGCACTAGCAATGCCAAGGTCATGGGTTGGATTCCATGGGTCAGAAACAAATGTATAATACAATGCAATGTAAGTCGCTTTGGATAAAAGCGTCTGCCAAATGCATAAATGTGTGTGAATTATATTTTTGTTCTGGTAATAACATCACAACATTAGCTTAGCAACATGCTAACACCAACAAAAAGTCCTCATGCGCGCTTTGCATGAGGAGCACTACTTTTATTGCGTACTTGGGCAATTCCAGAGTTATGGATGTGACATTTTCAGTCAAAACTGAAATATACATTTCTCAGAGAATGTATTTGTTACCAATATGTCGAATCATTTGCTTGTATATTACTAAACTCCTGTTTATAGTCCAGCCATCAGAAAAACATCCATCGGTAAACAAGTTTTCTATTTTAAAAGAGAGAAAATTTTGGATGTGACAAAAAGGACTGACGTTTCTGAGAGACAACATACTTTGTAGGATTTCTGTAAATGAAAATGTACAAACTAGAAGCAATAATACCTAACAGATGGAGAAGAGATGGCACTTCATAGACTACAAAATGTCATTTCATCCAATGATATTTATGATAAGGACGGTTATGGATGTGACAATTCTCTTTCAAGACTATGGAAAACTACAGTGTGCTTTAAAACCGTTAAGAGAGCCTTCACATGGGGTTTGAAACCACTAAATATTGATATTTGACCTATCAGTATGGTGAAAACCCTGGTAAAAACCTTTTCATATTAAGGTTGACAATTAGTTGCTGCCTATTCATAGCTTTACATATAGTTAGTATGGAAGGTTACTGCCTATGTAGTCAGCAGAGAAGAAGCCAGCTCATAGACTTTAAAACAGAGACATTGTGTTCAGTGACACAAATTTGATGTTGCTTTTTTGCTATACCAACAACCATAATCCACAAAAATGCAGCTTTTATTCTTGTAAATTGAACTGTCCTACCAGAAAAGCAACATTTTATGGTGTGAAGATCAAAGGGTTGCGTTAAATAAACACACTATTTAATTAAATCACGCCTTTGTACTCATAAAAGAGCAGGTGCGAACCTGTGGTACTCTGATGAATGGCTTTCTTTAATGTTATCAATACTGTTTCACCTCCCTCGGCTATCGACATCTCCCCTCCGGCTCATGCTAATTGCAAATCAGGAATCTCATGAAGCTGCTGATTGATTTGGTTAGAGGGGCGGGAAACGGCGACGCGGTGTGTTTTGTAAAGCTTTGATTGTTTGTTTGCGTTTCCTTAAAGGTGTAATTGGGTTCTTGATCAGAGGAAGAACACACAATGGAAAGTGGAAGATTAGTGCGAGCTTTGTCAAGCGCACACACTGTGCTTGAGGAGTGGAAAGGTTTCTGATTAACTGGGCTCATAATCCCTCTTGAGTTTCAGGCTTTGGTTCGACCCAGCAGTGGTGTTCCGGTTCTGGAGCGACTGTAGAGACTCAGCGGGAACAGGAAAGCCATCAGGGAGAGAGAGAGAGAGAGAGAGAGAGAGAGAGAGAGAGAGATGAGGAGAGCAGAGACAGGTATTGAAGCAAGAAGAAAAACAGGAAAGAATAGACAAAGGAAATTAAGTAATGATGGAAAGGAAAGCGGATAGACATCTGAAATGACTGAGGCTTGTTAAAAGGTTCAAACAGGAAGTGACAGTGAACACCTAAATCTCTGACTAAGACCGGATGAATTTGCTTCATGAACACATAACGGAGTTTCTAAAACCAAAACAGTATGTTCTGGTCGGACAATTTTCCCAGAACAGTGTGGTCAAAACAAATTAATTTACATACAGTACATCATCATAAAATTAATAAAAGCTTCTGTTTTATTAACCTCTCAGCTGTTTTGTATTTAACATGTAAATGTCTTATATATCGCTGCTGTCCTTCTGAAACCTTGTTTTTCCGTTATTATTATTTTTTTCATAAATCATTACTATTAGTCACCCTTTATGTTTGTCACTGGGTTTAGCAAATATCTAACCAATGAAAAGTATCAAAACGCGCTTGTCAACTTTGACATCACAGTATTGAATCATCTAAAAAGTACAGTGATCTTTCCATTTCCGGAAAAACAGCGAATTTGGACATCCGAGAACAGAAATTCATGGCAGTTAATCCGTAAAAGTCTGATTCTCTGTCATCCTACTTGGATTCAGTTGTTTATGAATCAGTCCATTTTGTGTTCAATTGTCTGTTTTTGCTGTCAAGATTTGATATTCGGGTGTCATTATCACCACTTTGATTCCTGCTAAATAGAAGACTGTCTGACACAATGGATCAATCAGTAATGGCAGTATTAGCATATCCTGAAATTTTACAATCATTAAAACATAATGACATAAGAGATTAAAAACAAACAAACAAGATATTAAGTGAAATACGACTTAATGAATTTTAAAATTACTTTTACATTAATCAGATTAAATATAACTCAAATATAAGTTTTACACCCCATATGCATTGCAATGAACTGTCTCGGCCCGGCAAATCCATCATGTGCATTTAAAGCGTACTCAGCTTTGTTCATTATAATGGGAACATGCAACTCATTTTGCCGCTGTTGTGGTCTGGATTTAAAGGAAGAGTTCGCCCCAAAATGAAAATTAAGTATCTGTATAAATTTCTTTGTTCTGATGAACACAGAGAAAGATATTTGGAAGAATGCTTGTAACCAAACAGTTCTTGACCACCATTGACTACCATAGTATGAAAAATTACTTTATAAATTTCTTTGTTCTGTTGAACACAAAAGAAGATATTTTGAAGAATGTAGGAAAGCAAACAGTTCTGGGGCACTTTTTCATTTTTCCTACTATGCTAGTCAATGGGGTCCAAGAACTGTTTGGTTATACAAACATTCTTCCAAATATCTTTCTCTGTGTTCATCAGAACAAATACATTTATACAGATTTGAAACAACTTGAGGATGAGTAATGGCTGGAATACACTACAAGACTTTGTAGATTATTTTAAAACTAGACATCGTACACTTGCAGACTTTTTGAAAGTTTCAGATAGAAACACACTAACTGATCAAATCTGCAGACTGGCACAGACTTTCTGCAACAAGTCCAGACTGAAAATCTGAGTTCGGTGTATTTTAGCCTTTAACGATGACAGAATTTTAAATATTTGGGTGAACTATCCCTTTAAGCGGCCAGACTTTGTGAATCATTGCTGTAAAATACTAATATGGTGGTGATACAGTACAAAACAGTATTAATGAGATACCATCAACCTGATGAGCAACACTTTCCAAAAATCTCCTGTGCTTGTTTCTAGTTTCCTTTATAAAACAAATCTCAGGACATCAGGTTAATCGGCATGTCAGTTGGAAAGTGATTTATTTAAAAATGCACAGACATAAGGTGTTTTATTCACTTACTCTCAGTGTGTGTGTGTCCTCCAGAACGTGTATGTGTGTTAAAGTGTGCGTTTTTGGTTGATCTTCACAGCAGGAATCACTTTGTGCTATCTGCTCTACGCCGGTAAACAGCTCTCTGCCGCGTAAAACAGACGCTCTGTGAAAACAGATACCACCCGCTGCGCTTTCCCAGAATCCTATTGTGCGTGTGCAGTGCTGTAGATTCCTTTAAACTCCTGTGTACAAGAGATTGAATTCTCCTGAATTCTAGGCTTGAAATTGGCCATAAAGGCTTGATTTATTTTGAGAGCCCAGCTTTGAGTCCAATTATTTCCTGCCTCTAACAAGAGAATTTAGGAGCCAAAGTCCACTCTCCGAGTATTATCAGCATGGAACCCGATAATAACCTGTGTCGATCTGTTTTAATTGAAAAGATATATACTGGTCGGTACACGAGAGACGATACAAATGCTGACCGCAAATGAGGAGTTTGTGATGTTGTTTGCAGTTGGAGCGATAACAGTCATATGTGATCGTTCACCCAAAAATGAAAATGCTGTCATCTGTTTACCCTTGTCATTTCAAACCTGTATGACTTTCTTTCTTGCGCAGAACACAAAAGAAGATATTTTGAGGAATGTTGTTAGCAGAACAGCGACGGCACCCATTGACTTGCATTGGTTCTGAATGGGTGCCGGTGCTGTTCGGGTACCAGCTTTCTTCAAAATATCTTTATTTGTGTTGTGCGCAAGAAAGAAAGTCATAGAGGTTTGAAATACATGAGGATGAGTAAATGATGACAGAATTTTCATTTTGGGTGAACTATCCCTTTAATTCTCAGACTCTCCAAACTGCAGTTCAGAAGAAAATCACTTCTCACTTATTCTCCTGCAGCTCTCTATAAACCTTTATTTTTCACGTACACCAGAAAACATAACTTTGTGCATACTAGCGTGGAACAAAAGACTATTGTCAGAGTTCAGTATCGTGGCAGACGTTTTTTCTCGGGAACGTCTTTCATGTTGTGATGACAGCTTGTCGATATATGCTCTTATTCTATTTGGAAAAACTTTTTTGGGGCTAGAAGAAATATCGGCTAAATGTCCGTGGTCAATATGGATGTGTCATCTGTTCATAGTAAACTTGTATTTTCTTGAAAGTTAGTGAATTGTTTTGTTGTGGTATTTGCAGTAATGGCAGAGGAAGTGACCTTTGGGCTGGAAAGGTGAATGCATTAGTGTTTGAATGCCAGAATAATTACAAAACCCATCGCTTTCACACTATGCAGATTTAAAAACACAGTACATGTCAATCACGTTGATTTTTGGCTGTCATGCTAGTTTTCCTCTTATGTGTCGAAACATCCATCTGTCTTGCACACACTTCTGTTTATTTCCCCACCCATCCATCTAAATGCCAGGGTTCCACTACCAATTCATCACAAGTAACAGAATCTCTCTCAAGGTATACTGACTCACTCACAAATGGGACATCACTGTGCCTGGCATGCAAGTTTTACAGAGTCAAAGCTGATCAAATATTTGTAAACAGAGCATGACTAGAAAATCAATATTCAATTTAACAATTTTAATGACTTGTACATAACAACTTACTGCATGCTGTATATTTAATTTGACATTATAACAGTTTTAACCACACACAAATGCACAGGATGACTGACAGGTGGAGAACGTGGGCCGCTCCCATTACTCTTTTTTGCAGTTTTTGGCTGCCTAGGGCTGTCACGGAGACAGGTGTGATTTCTCGTGGCTGTTTCCAGTAGTAGAGACATTTTAAGCGTGGTTTTCTAAATCTTTCTTGAATCTTTAATTACTAGTGAAATATCACCCACATTGTATGAACGTGAATGAAAAGGGCATTGCAAATGCTAAAAAGATTGGGTAAAATCTATGTGTGAAAATGAACATTTAGCATTTCACTGTGCGTTGTAATTCAGTTTGAGAGGTACTAAATCTGTTTGTTTTAAACTGCAGTTTATTCATTTATTAGCAGATGCTTTTATCCAAAGCGGATATAAACATTTAAGTAATGGAAGCCGAGGTTTGTACTGTATTTACGATTGCTTTCTGTGTTTTGAGATTTGTAATGAGATACATCTGAGTATATTCTTGTGGACATCTTTTGTGAAGAAATGCAAGTGCGATGAGTAATGTCCACTGCTGCGAATATCCGCCTCCGTCTTTATCTGCTTTCTTGTAGCTCAACTGGTAAAGCATAGCGTTAGAAAATCCAAGGCCATGGGTTCCATACTGAAATAAATGTACATACATTAGTTATAAAATATGTAGCTTGAATGTGCTGTAAATCTCTTTGGATAAGTGTCTGCCAAATGCCTAAATATCCTTATGCACATATTTGCTACGATAAGTCAACCAAGAAGGTTATTTTAGTTTACGAAAATTAAACGTTTCTGTTTATTGAAATCAAATAAATATTGACCTAAAAATTATAGGAAAACTTAAACTAAACAAAAAATTGAAATGTTGCCTCAGAAAAAAACTGAAATAAGATTAAGGCACTAAAATTATAATATAATAATTATAACATTATAAATTATAATAAACAAAAATTTAAGTAATACTAAAATAAAAATAAATTAATCTTATATAGCAACATAAAAAATAAATAATGAAATTACAAAAGCATATAACAAATTAGCAAAAAAGTTAACTAAAATTAACATAAAAACTATAAATTAAGGCTCATTTAAAATATTAATAAAACCAAATAAAACTAAAAACAAAACTATAATGACTAATTGTGCCCGATATTTATATATTTAGAATTAATTTTGTTTTTAGTTTCCTTTCATTAGAACCAAAATTCAATTCAATTTGACCAACAAAGGGATTGTTCACCCAAAAATAAACATTTTGTCATCATGTACTCTGTATGTACTGTTTTTTTGTTCTGTTGAACACAAAAGAAGATATTTTGAAGAATGTAGGACAGCAAACTGTTCTCGGGCACTTTTGAACACCATTGTTATTTTTACTAGTATGGTAGTCAATGGGGTCCAAGAACTTTTTAGTTGCAAGCATTCTTCCAAATATCTTTCTTCAGAACAAAGAAATGTATAGAGATTTGGAACAATTCCAGGGTGTGTAATTCATGACAGAATTTTCATATTTGTGTAACCTGTCCCTTTAAATTTTTTTATGTCCTTAACTTTTCAGTGTCTGCTCTATATCCCATATTTTCACCCTAATACGGTATGTGGATTTTAATTCAAAGTACTGAAAGACTTGCTGTCAAACTGTAACTGTACTGTAACATATTCTCAAGGCAGAAATATTCATCTTTAGCATCTGTTTAAGTGTGTGTTCGAGATAAAGTGTTTATGTGTGTGTGTGTGTGTGTGTGTGTGTGTGTGTGCGTGTGCGCGCGTGTGTGTGTGTGTGTGTGTGTGTGTTCTTTGTCGATGCAGTGCGTGCACGTGTTAGTGTGATTGTGTGTGTGTGTGTGTGTGTGTGTGTCGTAGCTGGCTGCTGCCGTGTGTGTTGTGTGTGTGTGTGTGTGTGTGTGTTGTGTGTGTGTGTGTGTGTGCGTGCGTGTGTGTGTGTGTGTGTGTGTGTGTGTGTGTGTAAAGCAGCCCTCATGGCCTATAAAACCGTCTCCAGACTGAATAGGCCGAGCGCTGAAGGTCTAATGCATCTGTTAGGTACTTTTTTACCGATCCTGTGAAACTCAGAGAGGCTGTAATGAGATACAGGAATATGAATGGCCATCTGCCTCCATCTGCCATGACATTCCACAACTCTGATACTCCTCTCAGTCTGCCTACTCTCAGAAAACTAGAAGCACCTCTCGCCGTCTTAACACGCCAAGGTGCTCTCCAGCATCTCCAACTCATTTCACTGAACCTCCATTTCACTGCCAGATTCTCAGAGCCGTCAGTTTTTCAACTACTGATATGGCATTATGCTGAAATGAAACGCTTAATTAAAGTGCCAAGCGTGTGTGTGCCAATTTTCTGGAGGACAGTGCATGCCGGATGATGCATTGAGGTTTAAAGAGGCTTAAAATTTTATCACTTCAATGACGTGTCAAAATTCTCACTTGTAAAAATGGTGTTACCCTTCTAAAAATGGCTGGTCCATAGGGAGTAGAATCACAAATCTCTATAATATTTGAATATCAAGGAGATTAAAAGCATTCTGAAACTTTCTTAACACTGTAAACCCGGACAAGTTGAGTGTACTTAAACATTTTGAGGTAACCGATTACATCAATATTTTTAAGTAAAGAAGTGTTTTAATTTTAAGTTAGTTGAACTCAATAATAAAATAATATTAGCAAGTGATTAAACTACCATTATGGTGATCAGTGTTTGCTAGTTGGGCTCTTGACTCTAAGTTCTCTTTAACAAAACTCATTCATGATTCCCAGCATGCATTGCAGTTGATCTGTTTACCTGAATTAGTTTGATGATTGTCACCATTGTTGAGGTTTGTTTGATGAGTGTTGATGTCTAAGTGTGTCAGTAAAACATTATTTTGACACAATCCTTGTGCGTTTATAAACTGAAACATTCTCATCAGTAAGAAAAGGATCAAACTCGTTCTTATTTACAACAGCTTTTGTACTTTATTAATAACTGACACCTATTGTGAAATCTACTCCAAACTGACCTTTTAAAGATCTCTTTTAGTCAATGCGCAAGTGTTATTTCTGAAACACACACAAGCACTGACAGAGAAGTTAACTTAACAGAAGCCAAGAGTCAAGAGCCCAACTAAAGCAAACACTGATAACCATAATGGTAGTTTAATCACTTGCTAATATTATTTTATTATTGACTTCAACTAGCTTAAAATTAAAACACGTCTTTACTTAAAAATATTGATGTAATCGGTTACCTCAAAATGTTCACAATCAACTTGTCCGGGTTTACAGTGAAAGGGATAGCTTGCTGAAAAATGAAAGTCTGTTGTAATTTATTAATTGTAATAAATAGGTTGTGTGCACATGACGTCACGGCACTGTGCGAAGTGCGAAGTGATTTTCTCCATAGGAATTCACTATACACTCAAAATACCTGTGTATAGATTTTTGACAGTTCAAATCCATCAAACCATGAAAGGTGTTTTTATTGTGTAGCAAAAGTTGATGTTCATGAAGGGGGAAAATGTGAGTATTGACTGAGAAACAGAGAAAAAGTGGCGAATCTGCGGTTGCTGAGCCGAGCCGGATGACTTTCTAAAACGCTTAACGTGGTTTAACATATCTAAACAAGGACCAGGTGTGCTCAAATTTACTGCTCAAGAACCTTGTCATGGCGCTGCAAAGATCGAGTCCTGATTAAACGGATAAAGTGATAAATCTCGCCCATGATAGTCCATTACAGCTTAACGTACCGAAACAACGACCACTGAAAACCAAATTTCTATTAAACCTTAATTGTAATAAACACTAGCTACTGTTAAAAGAACAAGCACTTATTCCAGGATAAGAATAGTCTCACGTTAAGCTTGTTACTCATTAAAGTTCATTATAAAGAAACCATGTAACGTGGCTCAAGGCAGCGACAAACCGAGAACATAAAACTTTTCTGTTATCATGTTTATGTTTGATATCAGTGATAAACAAATGTATTTATTTTGGTTTTCCGTGGTATTTTGTTGGTACGTTAAGCTGTTTCCTCATAATGGACTTCTATGGGGAAGAAACGCTTAACTCAAGGTTTTTCACTTTATCCATTTAATAAGGGCTCGTTCTTTTAATGGAAGCTAGTGTTTATTACAAGTAAGGTTTGACAGAAATTTGGACTTACTTGGTCGTTGTTCAGGTCGCTAAACACAGGTAATTTGAGTTTGTGATAAGTGAATTCCTATGGAGGAAAATCACTTGCTGCCCTCCAGGCGCGCCTCGCGTGTCATAAAAACCACGTGACTGCACACGACCTTGTGTAGTTTCAAACCTGTATGACTTTCTATGTTCTGTGGAAGATATTTTGAAAAAAGTCTTATTGGTTTTGTGTCCATACAATGGAAGTCAATGGGGTCCTATGGTGTTTGGTTATCAGCGTTCTTCAAATCTCCTAAAAAGTCTCCTTAATGACTATTTTTAGAGCAGAGTTTGGAAAATAAGTCATAAACTTTCTAAGCGTCCTTGTTGGATCCCACACTGTGTTTTCGGTGTGGAGCGTGTCCCTCACTATGCTAATTGAACACTTGGATAGTAAGATGTCCTTGTCTATCCAGCCTGTCCTCAACTGCATTACAGGGCTATTTAAACCACCCCACCCCACCCTGTTCTTGCCCCAGTCGCTCTGACCTCATTAAAGAGAAGTTAACTGAGTTCAGGGTTAGACAACAATGTCATGTGCGCAGATCCTGCTGAGCTTGTTGTATGAGGCACTTTAGTTTGACTCTTAAGAAAAGTTGTGCAGAATAAATCTCAGTTGGTGGTTATAGGCACATGAAACCACAAACACATAAACACACACACACCCTTGCACAGACTCACTGAAGAGTGAAATGGAGATGGTGTGCGTTACAAATTCCCGCCTGATATCAGACACGTGTGGTTGACTCGCTGGGGTCTGCTCACTGTGCATGTGTAAATGATTTGGGTTGCTTCTATGTCAAAGTGAAGCCATGCGACATGCAACACGCTTTGCATGTTTTCTGCCGTTATGCTGCAGAAATGTTTGTCTCATACTTTGATGTCATGGAATTACTCAAGAGGAACCACATTAGGTGTTTTTGCTTTTTTTTACTTCTACTGTGCTCAAACTTTTGTTTGTAACCGTCTCTGAGTTTATCTGGGTCACCATCCAATCCCTGTGTATTCACTCAAAAACAATTTGAGGAAAATGGCAAGCAGTCTTTCATGGCTGTGTTCATCACAAAAATTTCGCTGAAAGCAAAGTTATTTTGCTGGGAGTTTTTCCAACAGGCTCCTGCCTCACAGGCGGCGGCCTTGTTTCTCTAACAGCAAGAAGCCGCCCAGTACCGTAAGGCCACTGGGTAAGTGCTACTTCCTCAAATGGGGGATGCACTACAGAGACCACTTCCTACCGTAGGGAGGAGCTTTAGTGGAGATACCAACATGGTCTCGCCGTTTAGGGGAGAACTCATGGGAAAATGTGCGGACTGAAGGAGTTAACCGCAAGGTGGAGGTCCACCTAGGGAAGGTCATGGGTTGCCAAGGTGGGAACCAATCATGAGGATACATCAGATGGAACCGCCCTGCTGGGGGGTTACAACATCCGGTAGCACTAGGTCCGGTTAGAGCTGTGTTGTGGATAACTCAGTTGGTACCCGGCCTAAGGGGCAGGGCTGCTCTGCCCAGCCTGCCCGCAGGAGGTGCTTGCTTAGTGATGGATGGAATGCCTGTTCTTCACCCAGTGGGGAAGGGGGGCAAAAAATAGCATGCTGACCCACCTAGGAGGGGGGAAGGTGCTTTCGCAGGCGTACGCCCTACCGGCCGCCGGTCTTACCTGATGCCCTGCAAGACTCGAGCTGATACCGGTTTTACACGGAGGCTGTAGACCCTCGCGAAGGTGTTGGCCGTAGCCCAACCCCCAGCTCTGCAGATGTCTGCCAGAGAGGCGCCCTGAGCCAGTGCCAGTGGGCACGGACGATCTTAGGACCGGTACGCCATAGTAGGGCTGCTCGATTATGACAAAAAACATAATCACGATTATTTTGGCCAATATTGAGATCCCGATTATTTAACACGATTACTCATTAACTTTTAAAACAACATAGAAAATAAATAACTTTGCTTTTAAACTGTGAATTCAATTGAAAAATAAATGTAAAGAAATAGCACAGCTGAACCACTGTAAAAGAAGGGGGTGCGCTGTGTATTTATACCACGAGAAAAGAGAGGATCCTTGCAAAATGGAATGTGGCACAATAATCGTTTTACCTCGATTATTTTGTTTTTGTAATTGTTGAAGCCAAAATTGACGATTACAATTAATTTTCGATTAATTGCACAGCCCTACGCCATAGTGACGGCGTCCATGATCCAGTGCGCCAATCTCTGTTTGAGACATTCCTCCCCTTCTGCTGATCTCCAAAACAGACAAAGAGCTGCTCAGAGCTCCTGCGGCTCTCCGTGCGGTCCAAGTAGAGGCGCAATGCACGTACTGGACACAACACGGATGGGGTTGGGTCTTCCTCCCCGGTGGGGAGCGCCTGTAAGTTCACCACCTGGTGTCTGGGGGGAGTGGTGGGAACTTTGGGCACGTAGCTGGGCCGGGTTCTCAGGATAGCGTGAGAATCACCGGGCCCGAGTTCTAGGCAATCTGTGGATACGGAGAATGCTTGTAGGTCCGCTACCCTCTTGAGCGCCATTCGGAGAGCGGTTTCATCGTAAGGTGAGAAAGAGCGGCATCTCCGAGGGGCTCCAGGACCGCATCAAGGTCGCAAGAGGGTACGGAGTGCGGGTGAGGCGGTAGCCTTCCTGCGCCCCTTAGGAACCAAATGATCAGGTTGTGCTGTCTTACCAGCAACTGGATCGTGATGAGCGGCAATGGCGGCTACATACACGTTGAGTGTGGAAGGGGAGAGATTACTCTCGAGTCTCTGGAAGGACAGCACGTTTCCGATCGAGCAACTCCGCAGGTCTTCTCTTCGAGAAGAGCACCAGGATGAGAAGAGGCACAACTTATAGGCATGTAGTCGCCTAGTGGCCAGGGCCCTAGCCTGAGTGATGGTCTTAACCGCCGCAGGGGGTAGGCCACTCAGAATCTCCTCGTCCCGTCCAGGGGCCAGACATGGAGGTTCCAGAGGTCTGGCCTGGGATGCCATAACGTGCCCATCCCCTGGGAAAGCAGGTCCTTTGTCAGGGGAATCGGCCAGAGGGGAGCTGTCATCAAGAGCATTAGCTCCGAGAACCAAGTCCGGTTGGGCCAGTTTGGCGCAACTAGTACACTTGATGCTCCTCTTCCCTGACCTTGCACAGGGTCTGTGCAATGAGGCTCACTGGGGGGAAGGCGTACTTCCGCTTGTCCCACGGCCAGCTGTGCGCTAGAGCATCCGTGCCGAGGGGGGCCTCGGACGGGGAGTACCCTAGCGGGCAATGGGTGGTGTCCAGGGAGGTGAACAGGTCTACCTGAGTCCGCCCGAACTGTACCCAATGAGCTGGACTGCGCGGGGGTGGATTCGCCACTCTCCGTGAGGCGTCAACTGACGAGGGAGTGCATCGGCTGTCTGGTTCAGGTTGCCTGGGATATGTGTGGCTCGCAGGGAGCTGATCACCTGCGGACTCCACAGGAGGTGGCGTCGGGCGAGTCGTGTTAGCTGCCGGCATTTCCAGGCATTTCAACACTGACTGAGCGCTTTCTGTAGTCAGTCGCGCTGTAATGGAGACAGAGTTGAGTTCCATACCAAGAGAGAGGATGCTCTGCACAGGGGAGAGCTTGCTCTTTTCTCGGTTGACCTGTAGTCCCGATCGATCTAGGTGCCGAAGCACTAGGTCCCTGTATGTACATAACAGATCTCGCGAGTGTGTTAAAATGAGCCAGTCGTCGAGATAGTTTAGTACCCGCACACCTCTCTCCCTGATCTTCGTGAAGACTTGTGGGGACAGGGACAGACCGAAAGGGAGGACTCTGTACTGATATGCCGGACCCTCGAAAGCGAACCGTAGGAACGGGCGATAATGAGGGAATTCAAGACATGAAAGTAAGCGTCCTTCAGGTCGATTGCCATGAACCAATCTTGACATCTGATAGATGCCAGGATGCGCTTCTGTGTGAGCATCCTGAATGGCAGCTTGAGTAGGTGCCTGTTCAGGGTACGCAGATCTAGCAACCCCCGCTTTTTTGGGGACGATGAAGTACGGGTTGTAAAACCCGTTGAACATCTCGGCTAGAGGGACGAGCACGATCGCTTCCTCTCCAGAGGGGTGGCAACCTCGGCCCGAAGCACGGGAGCATCCTTGCCTCTGACTGAGGTTTGAGAGGATTCCCCGAAACTTGGGCGGGTGTCTGGGGAGTTGGATCGTGTTGCCGAGACGGATCGTATCCCGTAGTCACCGTGACGGTTTGGGAAGCTCTTGTCAGGCTCCCAGGGACCAAGACAGGGAGGCTAGGGGTACGTTCTGCTTCATCGACCTCCCGGGGGGTGGGGGGACCCCCGGAGAGGAGATCAGCTCTGCTGTTTTACCTGCCTGGCAATAATGCAGCACAACGCACCATCGATTGAGAGTGCTTTGGCTGATGATTATCCTCGACATTGGGTCTCGCCGCAATGTTGAGTTGCCGAACACCGTCGTTTAGAGTGTGAGAGCGGCTGTTTTACCTGCCTGACGATGATTCAGCACAGCGCACCATCGATTGAGAGTGCTTAGGCTGATGATTATCCTCGACATTGGGTCTCGCCGTGACGCAACGTCGAGTTGCCGAACACTGTCATGTAAAGGGTGAGAGCGGCTGTGATAAACACCCAGAGAGAGAGAAAACTCTTAGAAGTGGGTTGTTGGGACGGGGCAGGAACTGTCCCGGATCGACCAACCAGCGATGGAATGGCTGGGGTCGGGCCCGAAGGTATTCTCGATCTCCCTGGGGTCTTCCCATGAGGGCCGCTTTGGCTTCTGCCGCGGCTGCTGGCGGGGTGGTGGTCTCCTCTTCGATGTCTCTTCCGGGGGGCCGCTGAGTGCAGAGCCGGAGGGCGTCGAAGAGGACCAGGGCTGCTGGGAAGCAGGTGGTGCACGGGATCTCGATGGCCAGGGGGCGGCCGAGTCGCGGCGGGGGAGGATATGCTTGATATCCTCTGTCTGCTCCTTTACTGTCGAGAACTGCGGCTCAACAGTATCACCAAACAGCCCCCCCCCCCACTTGCGAGATGGGTGCGTCGAGAAAGCGAACTTTCTCGGCATCACTCATCTGTGCAAGGTTCAGCCAGAGGTGTCTCTCCTGGACCACAAGTGTAGACATCGCCCGACCCAGGGCCCGCGCGGTCACCTTGGTCGCCCATAGAGTGAGGTCATTGATGGCGCGGAGTTCCTGCATAAGCGCTGGGTCGGTCTTACCCTTGTGGAGGTCTCTCAACGCCTTGGCCTGATGGACCTGCAGGATGGCCAGAGCGTGGAGAGAGGGGACAGCTTGGCCCACAGCAAAGTAAGCTCTCGACACCTAAGATGCTGAAAAAACCTACATGCTTTGGACGGGAGTCTAGGTCGAGCCCCTGGGGGACATCGACGTATCCTCTAGCTGCCCCACCATCGAGGGAAGAAAGGGTGATGGAACTAGTTGACATGCACGCGCCGAAGGGGGCGTTCCAGGTCGTACTAAGTTCCTCATGCACTTCCAGGAAAACACGGCACTGGGAGTGAGTGCGGCTTGGAGCCGCTCTCAAACCCGAGGTACCATGTATCCAGCCGCGAGCGTTGGGAGAGGCAATGCGGTGGACTGCAACCCAATGCCGGCGGCCCGGGAAAGCATGGCTGACATTTCGACGTCCGCTTCTTCCTGGGCTCAACCCCCCGAGGGAGGGAGCTCCGAGGAATCGTCGGCGTCAGATGCCAGTAAGTCATCCTCCGATGCTGCAACGGACATCTCATCATCACGCACCGTTTCCGAATACGTGGTTGAGGAACAAGACGGTAGGACCGTCTCATGGGGAACGGTCAGACGAGCGAGACGAGGTGCGAACGGTCCGCGAGCCGGTAGTTGACGGATTAGTGCTCACAGTAATCCTCATATCACCCTTGCTGCTGGCCACTGCTGTCACGGAACGGGAAGCAGACGAGGAGGTGGCTGAGTCCTGTGGGAACACAGCCACCCGTGACGCAACGTCTGAATCATCAACCGCCCGCAGTGCGGGCAGGATGTATCCACAAGGGCTGCCCCAGCATACTGGAAGCAGACCTTGTGTCCGTCCCCCTCCTCGATGAGTGTATCGACATGCCACTAGTTAGAGAAAAACACTCTGTAGCGAGGAAGGCGGGACGAGAGTCGTGGGGCAGGAAGGCGGGGCCGGTGGCGTGAGTGATAATGAGTATCAGCTGTACGTTCACCGGTCCCGCATGCCTCACGGGGGAGCTCGGGAGCATAAGAGGACGAGCGACGGGACTGCCGACGAGAGAGGACCGGGCCGGGAAATGTTAAGTTTTGTTTATGTTCGTGTGGCTGGCAATCGTCCGTGAGGGGCTGTCGGCCTGTTTTTACTGCTGTTTATTGTTTATTTATTTTTGATTAGTGTTTGAATGTTCGCCGGTTCCCGCCTCCTTCCTTCCATTTTATTGAGCTTTTCTACACACTCAAACACTTCTGGAACTGCCGAGACGCCCAGGGGAAGTCGCTGCAGGAAGGGACAGTCCACTGCACCACGTCGTAAGATTCCAGCAGTAATTCAGTAATTCAAAAAACATGTTTGATATAATCGGGGTGGCCCTGATTTCTCTTGTAGCAGATCGGGAGGTGTAAGATTCGATCTGTGAACGCCTCACATTATGTGATAATCTGGGCTGAACCTCGGACCCGATCGAGGTTCTGGACCCGATTTTTTCAAAGATTCTCGGGAGGGGAAATCGGTGTAAAATCTGTCCGAGAATCCTGTAATCTGAGCCAGGCTTAAATCGATCATGTGTGAAGGCTCCGAAGAACAAAAGGTGAATGAATGAAGCACGCCGTCTCCCTTTTATACCAGGATATCCGGGGGTGGAGTCCGGCATGCAAATTTCATTCGCCAATTTCATTGGCCTTTTCTAAAGTAGTCGGAAGTTGATAGGTTCTCAACAGCGAACCCCATCTGAAAGGGAACGATGGCTCTGAAGACGCTGTTTTCTGATAGCGATGACATCATACGCATGTTCAGTCTGTAGGCATGCGCTAGTATTTCCAATAATGGTGGTCTCTGTACTGTGTGTTTGTGCTAGGTGACATACTTATTAATGTTTCTCCTGCAAAAGGTAGATTTACTGCACTACTATGACCGGTGGATACATTATCTACATACTCCACACGTTAAACACACATACACACCGAAAAAGGTTATTAAATGCATTTTTGGCTTAAAACGCACAGGCACATACGGTTTCTTTACAAACTGACATCGCCATCCACTGGCCTGGCATGCGCAATACAGCATTTTTACGTTTTTTTTGCAAATCCACGTAAACGCAGATCGGTGTCATGTCATATGTGAAACTTTTATAAAACGTGAAGGAAAGACTTTTCCAGTTTCTACTCCATCCTTGTCTTGTAAACGTACTCTTAGGTGCTATTGTAAGGCAAAATATGTTATTTTATAAAGTAGCTCTCTGTTTGAAACAAAATTGCTGGTTACTTTTACATACTTTACCTACAACATCTTTCAGTATGTGGTTTTAAGTCAAATAATGTTAAAACATTTTAATTAAAATGTTCCGGTCAACTCCAATTATAAATCATTAAAAGCTTACTGTTACAAATCGGGGGGAGAAGAGATAAAAGCCAAAACTCTTTTTGTTTATTTTTAGTCAAGAATTGCAGCTTTAAAGAGGCCCTAACACACGCGGTTTCTGCCAATCTCATATTAATCTTGAGTACCTATAGAGTAGTATTGCATACTTCGTATCTTCGAAGAGTATTTAGTTTGATCACATTTATAAAAGATGAATACAGGGGGAGTGTATCGAGCACAGAAATACTACGTAATACGCCCAACTCGTTTTTTGACAAATTGACCATGTTAAGGATGAGAAGACAGCACGTTTAACATTGTAAAGAAGTCAGAATGCATGTCCACCCCTTTAAAGTCACTGTCAACCAGAAACTGCAATCGTTTTTACTTCCGTACTCTGACGCCTTAAACAGTGTAACAAAATAAGGAATGAGAAAAATAGAGGAATGGCTTTTGTTTTAGGTAAGCCACGGCATGCAATATTCCATGAAAAAAACAGAAATTGTAATTTCTGTCAGGGCTCGGGTCTAGCACCTCTGGGTTTTGTCTGTCTTGTCTTCTGTTTTTGTTTTGTCGAGCACTTGACAGTTGCCATGTGCTTGGAATCCGCTTGTGTGTGGCCCCGCCCCCTTGTTATCCTATCTACGTCTCATTATTGATTTTGACCTGGTTCCCCTTAACTTTCCCTCTCCCCAACTGGTGTCTCATTTTCCTTTCTGATTGCTTCCCCTTTTATTCCCTGTGTTTTGCGTTGTTCTTTGTCAGTCCGTTAGAGTTATCTCGTGGAAATCTCTGGCCTCTTGTCTAGTTCTCTAAAAGTCTTGTCTTGTTATATCTAGATTGTTATTATCTTGTCTTGTCTAGGCTCCAGTGCTGTACTCATCTGTCCTGTTCTTCCTGTCCTTGTTTTGGCAACCATCCCTTCTGACTTCAAGCTGTGGTCATTCCTCACGGAGATTATTCGAGGCGAGTCAACCAGTTCTCTTCCGGGGAGCCTCTCGAGGCTTTTTACCAAGGGATTCGTACAGTTCGACTGTGTGAGCTACGCACTGGGATTAATAGACTGTCACCTCCTAACGGACTCTTGTTTGCACTCGCTACCATTCGGTATGGATTACCATAATGGTGTTAAGAACACTGGCTTCTGGCTCCCCCGAGTTTGACTCACAACAGACGGAACCTCCGGTCAACTCTCTAGCCCGGTTGGGCTTGTTGTGGACTCTCTTGCCTCACTCACCTCCTGCTTGCTGCGGGCATTTTTTGGATTTTCTTTTTTTGTTTTTTATCCCCTTCTACGGTCATTTGGCCGAGCGCTCGAGCCTTTGTTCCCCTCTGGTTTTTTCACTGTTATGGATTTTATTTAGCGTTGTGTTTTTGTGAGTGTGGGATTTTTTGCCATTAAATCTGCTTACCCTGCGTTTGACTCCAGTGTCCTTCCTAACAATTTCACATATTTTTATTTCACAAGGACTTTAAGCTAATAGATATTGTGATCTAGTTTCACATTTTTTTTATTTCACAATGACTTTAAGCTAATAGATATTGTGATCTAGTTTCACATTTTTTTTATTTCACAAGGACTTTAAGCTAATAGATATTGTGATCTAGTTTCACATTTTTTT